>NC_063204.1:5599996-5602496 GCF_017589495.1 Alosa alosa
CTTTAGAAAGCTAAGATCCTGTAGTTTCTTAGGAAGCACTGGCACAGAGTTACAGAGCCTAATATTGTTTTTTCTTTCTGCCGGATAACAAGCATCTCTGAACTGACAAACTTTCAGCCCTTTATGTCTCTTGATATGATTTTAGAAACACAATTGAGCCCTAGCACCAGGTCTTGCGAAGCTGTGTGCAAAAGTAGATCAATATAGAATAAAAAATCAGTATTTTAGACCATTATTTGCCAAGGTATGGTCATGCGTTTTGTAATGCCTTATGAAAAATCCTCATAGGACTTTTGGTTACCCAAAATGCATACTGACAATAAAATTATGCATTTCTGAGGTTTCTTGTAGACTATTTGGATTGTGTGTCAGGTTCTGATATAAAATGACTGCACAAAATGGAATAATTACATAAAAGTCTCTATTTATGCATTTTCTTTGTTGGCTTCATGGGTGTGTACATACATCTGCACAACTAATATTGGATAAAACAACATGAACATTTAATTCCTATGGATTCCTGTGAATATTTCAAGACCAGAAATGTAGTGGTAAAATAAGATGGGTAAACTATGCATTCTGTGATCACAGTAAGAACATGTTTGATGATGGTGGAGGTTATTGTCCAATGTTTATAACAATACAAGTGGCATTAAGTGGTTCATAGAGTGTTGATGAGTGTACATGTTGTTATTGTGGATAATACGGTGTGATTTTTAAATGCTAACAGTTGTAATTGCGTTTTGCCTACTTGTGTTTAGCAGCCTCCACTGCATCCCTGTTCAAGACCCAATGCTGCATCTAGCCTATTTATTGCTAAGGATAGGCTACACTGCAGCTAGAAGTTAGGGAGGCACCAAAGGCGAGGAGAGGAGGGCATTTTTGACTAAATTTAATTGAGGCATAGGCTACTACTACGTGCTAACGTTAACGTTACTGCCATCAAGCTGCAATGATTTTCTGTGAATGAATGCCGCCCAAATCGAGTCATCTTGTAGTGGTGCGTCAAGTGCAACGTATATTCCCATCCGCTATTGATGACACGAAAAATAATAACGGTAGGCTACTGAAATTATTTGAAACTAAAGTAACGAATCAGTTTTGTAAAATGTAGGGAGTAGAAAGTACCGATATTCGTGTTAAAATGTAAGGAGTAAAAGTAAAAAGTCGCCTCAAAAATAAATAGTAAAGTAAAAATATCTGAAAAATCTACTTAAAGAAGCCCTTTGCAACAATTTTAGCAAAAATGACCTTAATTATGCAGGTTGAGAGTCGTTCTGATGGTTCTACAACACTTTTTGGGTCGTTTGGTGGGTGCTTCGTCTCCCCCTAGTGCTTCTCCGCGGAAAAAACGAATATGCAACTTTCTGGTCGCGGACCGAACACATCCGGATGTAACTCAGCGGAAGTATCCAAACGCGCCTCCAAAATGTAGTCAGATTGTAGTTTCTAAGAAGACTGCAAAACGGACTCCGACTTGGCTTTATTGCTGTTGAAATTGTAAGTAGCCTACCCTTGGGTGAACTTCGTTTTTATAATGTGATTTGATCTCTTGAACAATGTGTTCGCTCGACCGTTTTATTGTGAGTCCTGTATGTGTTTAGCTTGGTTTCTTGATGGCTTGCTCGCTAGCTAGTGGGGGTTTAGCGTAGAAGTCACTTGCTACCGAAGCTGCAGGGGGAGCTATGTCGTGAAAAATGCGAGCCCAAATCAGGCGAAAACCCAGAAACAGCAAAGGAATAACCAGACCTGCATAGGGCATCTTTAAGTAGGAAATACTTAAAGGAATACTTTCTAATTTGAATAAAACTTGCGGGATAGCTATGCTCATCTCATCTGTGGATGCCGTCATGTTGTTCGTTGCGTCACACCTAAACCCGCCTGTGCCGTCCTTGATATGTCTGCTCAATGTCATGCCATTCAACCTCGATTACACATGAATAAAGGCTCTACAAACATAAAATCAGTTTGAAAATGAAGAATACCTCAACGCAATATCAAAAAACAAAGTATACATACCGACGATGCTATGCCAGACACAAGATGTTGAGAGATGCTATCGGATATGCATGAATCTAACAGACTGAACAAATCGCTGAAATGCGTGAGTTGAGTGTTTACTTCCTAACTACGGGTCAAGTCATAGGACATTTACAACAACGCGATCTCACGTGAACATGACCAAAATAGAAACACATTAGGATTCTGCATTGACAGTTAAAAGTAAAGCATATCTGACTTCTGAAACTTAACTTAATGATATTTTCCTACTCGTAACAAAACACCGCCTCATAACCAACGCTGATTGGCCGTTCGTTTGGTGAACTGCTCCAAATTTTCTCTATCAGAAAGATGCCAGACTGATCTGCGAGTGGAAACCTGAAGCTCGCTAGATCAGGATGGTCTCACGAGGCTAACTCCTCAGTGTTCAATGAGGAATTGAAAATGTCAAGTGGTATAAAAAATACTTCCTCCATCATGCATTAAGTTTAAACATCAA
>NC_063204.1:5607496-5662496 GCF_017589495.1 Alosa alosa
GATGTGAATCGTATCGTCTTTTACATGAGAGATTCACACCCCTACTATCTATCTATCTATCTATCTATCTATCTATCTATCTATCTATCTATCTATTGATCCATCCATCTAGATACATACTGTACATACATACACATTCATCATTTTTGAAGCAAGAGCTAAAGATACAGTATCAGATACAGTATCAAACTTCAAAAAGTATTTAGCTTAAAGGTAATCTACACATAACCAATATTCCTTTAGCATGAGCCATAACCCATGGCTTTGCCTGTCACTGACTTTATATCTTCCCTGGATTCTTTCCTAACCTGTTGCTGTGCTTCATGCAGACTAATATCAGATATATTACAATCCGCAGGTTTATAGAATGACATAGGCCTACAAGACATTTACATTAGAGTCACTAATATTGTGAAGTTTATTTTTCACTCCTGGCATGGAGATACTACAAAGCAATACAACTGGAAATGCTATCTTTCTGACAATGGTTATACACATTCCTACCATTTATTTTCCCCAGTGGTGCACTGTGAGATGAGAATTCATATTAAACTCTGTTCACATGCCTACCTAACTGACAGCCTAGAGCAAGCTTGGCACAGAACATTGTGATATTGGAAACAGTGTTTAATTCAAATGTCAATGCCACATTTTGGTGGCATGTTATAAAATACACAAATTTAGCCATTTACAAATACAAAAAATACAAATTTAGCCATTTCTTCTCTTTGATAAGAAAGGCTGTTCTGTCTGTGTTGCCAGGAACGTTTCTTTTTTCTTCTTTTGCTAGAGGGAATTCCACAGATTCTTCAAAAGTGTGTCTGCTGCTGTTCCCTAGCTATTAATTCTGTATTTTGTTCACATCCCACAGCTACCATAGTAACATACACAACATGGCCTCGTCATTTAGCCTATTTGTTGTCTGTGAGAGGGAGGCTGAACGTGGGGCATGGTGGCCAGTTATCTGTGTTATCTGTCACTTTGCTGCCTGCTCCATATCAGTGCTCTCATCCTCACACAGGCAGCAGAGGGAAAACACTGGCAGATTCCTGCACACACTTTATATTTGTTTGTCTGTTTATTTGTTTGTTTGTTTGTTTGTTCAAACCTGGATAGCGGGTTGCTCCGAGGAGATTTGTATAAACAGCTGTGTTCTAAGCAGACACATGGGGACTCTGATAACGGGCGCTCTTCAAATAATCACTGCACAAATAGTCTCTTACTCCATCAAATACAACCTCACCCCCACTAATGGTAGCATCCCATCCTATGACGATGGTGCGAACGCACACGCACGCCTCACCCTTCATTCCCACTGGCTTGTCAGATAATGGTGGCCACGCACGACTTAAATGCCTGTCTTCCTTATATACTGGACTTGTGAACGGCCAGTAATCATGTGCAGGGGGGCAGATCACATGTATGAATGATCCCTCTTCTTCTGTGTGCCTGCTGCTTCAGAGAAACGCATTAGCTTGTAGCAGTAGCAGACTGCCATGGTGCTGCTCTCCCTCTTTCTCTCTCTCTCTGTCTCTCTCTCTGATCTGTGGTTGAATTACTTCAGCCTCAGCCCACCCCAGGATCCTGGACTTGGATCGGGTTCCTCGGTGGAGGGATAGCGAGAGAGAAAGAGAGAGAGACAGAGAGAGAGAGAGAGAGAGAGAGAGAGATAAAAGGAGGGGAGGGGGGTGGACTGTAATAACACAGACTCGCTCTCCATCATTCATAAGCGTTTTGATGCCTGTATGAGTGCAAGGCTTAGGTTTCCTGCACATCACTAATAATAGCTGTATTGAGTTTTGTGACACGCTGGTGCGCTTCGCTGGAGCACCACAGACAGGGTAATCAGGAAACGCTATCTTTTTTGGTGTCATAGTAATACTGCCGCACATGATGGCCACCAGACTATTTCTGACATAGAACGTTGTAAAATGGAAACCTTGACTTTCGGATACCGCAAGGATGATTGGCTTCCACCCCTCTGTTTGTGACAAGAGAATGACTTGTTAAGGTAGTGCCTTGAGTACCAACATAAAAACAGAATTTGAGTCTAGTACTGCAGCATTGGGACGTGATTATGGGGCATGTTTCAAACGAAACAAAAAAAAAAATGCCTCTGCACACAACTGGATAGACCTTCTAATCAAAGCAACACAATATGTCAATGCTGTAGGGAGATCAGCCAAACCATCCTTCCTCTTGACAAATGCCTTAATCACTTTTTTTTCCAATGTCAATATCTACAGACAATATCTCTGATTGTTGTAAACAAAATCAACCAAAGTGCACTTAGGTGACATGAATGACTAGGCACCACTTATCTGTCCATTATTGTATAAAGCCCACCCAGATGTTTTGATTGGTGCACCCAGTTTTCATACGGGCTTTTACAGGTTTTCATACGTTTTCATAGAGGCTTCTCAATGCAACAAGTCCAGACCGAACTTCGTGTTTCGAATTTTGTGAGCGGGTTTCCAGGCTAACACACAGGTGCACTGTCAGTAAAAATGTTTACAGTGGCTTTTTATATAATATAGCAAGTTGTACTGGTGTTTGGACTGTGTGTTCTTTCCCTATGTAATGACTACAACACACTGGGTAGTAGCCACTGGGTGAGTTAAGTGAAGTGTCAAATGCTTTATGTTCCTGCATGGACTGGGATTTTCGAGAGGTCACATGTATAGAGTGAGGCACTGCAAATACCACAGAGGAGTCCAGCAATCTTCACATTTTCTGTGGCATTTACTCTCCACTCCCTGCATCACTCTATCTCTCTCTCTTTCCCTCTCTCTCTCTCTCTCTCACTCTCTCTATCTCCCTCTCTTCCTCTCTCCCTCACTGGATGACCAGTGTATGCTGCACTGTTGACAACTGGCAGGAGAGATCCTTCTCCTCCCATCAGCGTCAAGCCAGGCCTGCACTTTCTCTCTCTCTTCGTCCGTCTGTCTGTTTTGGAGCGCTGTGCTCACACTGTTTCCTATTCGTTTCTTTTCCACTTTCTCTCTAGCCGGCAGGAGCTGTGCTTGGCTAGGGTGATGGTGACATGCCACATTGGTGACAAGGTGCGACACGTTGTGTGTTTGTGATATGTCACTCCAGGCGGTGCCACACTGCACTTATGGCTGTTTGCTGACTGACTTGGGCTTTGGGACGTTGGCTCCATTAGTTTCCTTCAACAGCATTTTTTTCCAGCATAGATGTATTTTTTTTTTACCGAAGTGGCACACTGTTCTGGAATACACTTACATAATGGTGTGACAAAAGCTACAGAAGTGCTACTTACTTTATTTTGACTAGTCTTACTGACTCCCACAATTCTTATTCTTTATTTTGCTTAAGCACATTTTTTGTAATATGGCTTTTTTTGCAAAACTCTACACACAAATGGCAAAACCTCTCACCCAATCAGCAAAACATTGTAGTTCTCTTGCAAAAGCTAACACACCTTGCTTAACTCTTCACACCTTCGTAACAAACAGTAAACACAAGCCATCACAATAATAAGCACACAATGTGCCAACTACACACTAATGGTATAAATAAAAAACACATCTGGCTTTTGCTTTCTCTGTGCACAAGGTAGTCTATGTCAGTTTGAGGTAATACTTTTGTCATAGTTCTGTAAACATACTGTACAGGGATCCAAACATCAAGTATTAGTGTTTATTTAGACACATCAAAACAAATACAAGTGTTTTTTTCCAAGTCAAAACACAAAATAGTAATTTCACAGAGAAAAACAAAAAAATCAGTCTACATCATGTCGTCTCTCTGGGTCCGGCCACAAAATTTCATCTACATCACATGCAATGTTCTCTAGTCCAAGGCACCGGGGAGAATATCTTCTGGAATGCCGTATCCAGGCATGACATGACAATATCCCCACATGTAGACTGATTTTTTTGCCTGTAAAAGGGCTATTTCTTTCTCTTCTTACCCTTCCTTTTCCCCCTCCCCATCCTCCTCTTGCTCCTCCTTGTCCTCTTCCTCTAACTTCACCTCCTTGTCCTTGTCATTCTCTCCCTCTCACTTCTTCACCTCCGCATCCTCTTCCTCCTCTTCTTCCTCCTACTTCTTCACCTCCACGTCCTATTCTTCAGCCTCCTCTAATTCTTACCTTTCTCACTCTTCCTGCTCCCTCTACTGTACCCATTGTACATTACCTGTGGCTTAGTGCTTAGGCTGATTGCAAAGTGAACTAATTTTCTAAAACAGTTTTCACATGAGAAAGTGTGCCAGAGAGTTGGCAAAATAGTAAAAATGTGTATATGTGTATAGATTTGCTAGGAGTGTGTTGATCATTTGGAAATTGAGTGTAAAGCATGAGTTGTGTTTACAGTTCTGCAAAAAGAGTGCTGTGTAGTGAGTTGTGCCTGCAGTTGTGCAAAGTGTGTGTTACAAAATTGCAAACTGAGTGCAAAGCAGTGTTTGTGCTTTTAGTTTTGCGAACTCAGTGAGTGGTTTTGCTATAAGTATTAATAGTTTTAGAAATTGTGCTAAAAGAAACACAGTTGTGTTTAAGCATTCAGAAAAAACTGTAATTCAATTAATTAAATGAAGTGAGGACAGGATTTAGTAAAAGAAGTGCACATTCTGTCGATATCCATACAAAGAAAGCAGTCTTGCAATTATATCTCTGGGGTTCCGTAGAGGAGTTCCTTTTGGTGAAGTCTAAATAACAACAACTGTGAAAAGTATTAAATGAAGGTTTCTCGTTACACCAGTTGTACCAACAATGGTGATCTTTGGGCAGAGCATTTCACCAGGTTAGATCTCGTTTACATCTAAAGCTGAATGGTTTCTATGGAGAAAACCCAGTTTAAGCATCAGGAGTATAGCCTTCTCTGTTGACGCCCTGTGCATGGGGAAGTTTGTAGCATCAACCATGCCAAACGCCGTTCTAATCCAGGAGAGAAGCTGTTCATATTAATAATTTCCATTAGAGCGCGGATACAATGGCAACCCACGCGCACATCTGCCTTCCACGGATAAGACAGCCTGTCCCTGCGCTGACGCTGTTTTTTCCCATGCAACACTATTTACTGTTCATCTATCCACACGCCACATGCAGTGTTGGTGCTGCTGAGCTAATGAGTCAATAACTCAGTAAACAAGAGCAGAAGGATGTGGATTTTTATTGCCTTGTCTTGACTTTGCTCATTTTGCATCCTCCTTTTTATGGCGAACTAGCATATATTAGAGATTGTTAGAGTAACAGAAAGAGCTGGAGGGTCAGAGCTGGTGAGGCATCTTTGTGCTGAGTGGAGATGGACACATTTGCTCGTGTCTCTCTGCTTGTGTCTGCTCTTTTCACAACACTTGTGTTAGAGAGATGTGTATGAGTGTTTGTGCGTGGGCATGTGTGTGTAAGTGTGTGTATGTGTGTGTTTGTGTGTTTGTGTGTGTGTGTATGTAAGTGTGTGTAAGTGTTGTGTGTGTGTCTGTGTGTGTGTCTGTGTGTGTGTGTGTGTGTGTGTGTGGGTATGAGTGAAAAAAAAATAAAGCAAGAAAAAAAGGCCTGAGTGGCCATGCTGATTGTTGTGACAGCTAGTACATCACTCCCAGAAAATGCAATTCCCCCCCCCCCCTGCTCCCGTTCGCCTGCAGATCTCATTAGCTGACCGGGGGAGAGCAGAGCAAAGCAAGGAGGGGAAACATACCTATATAATCACATGGGGTCTGTGTGTGTGTGTGTGTGTGTGTGTGTGTGTGTGTGTGTGTGTGTGTGTCTGTGTATGTGTGTGTGTGTGTGTGTGTGTGTGTATGGTGGGGTGTGGCAGAGGTTGCTCATGTGCAAAGAAGCATGTGATTTTGCATGTCAACGGGTTGTGTGTGAGAGTGTGTGTGTGCAGTCAGAGCCTCTTGCTGGTCAGTGTGATGTTTTCAGTTGCTATTTCCAGGAGGGTCATATATGACTAGATTAATAGATTAGATTGACTAGATGAATAGATTTTAATACTCACTTTGTGAAAGGTGTTTTTGATGGTTTCCAGTGGTAATGGGAATAAATTATGAAATTATAACTCAGTGAAATTCAGTCATTTTAACCAGTGTCATCTTGATGATTTCATTTCAGACATACACAGGAAAGGTGTTACATTCCTTGTCTTGTCCCCACAGTGACCAAGCCTATTTACAGATACAGCATGACACAAGATTCAATGACTGTGCACAATTTGCTTGTGGCAATCTCCAACGCGCCACATGTTGTACCAAGGATCTGTGAAGGCTTTCGTTCATGGTACAACATGTGCTGCCATAGAGGCCAATCAACAGCCAAGTCTGTCTAAAATGAGACAAAACATAACAGCATTACACAATTGGCTGGCGGCAGAACCAAAGCAGAACAGCACGTCACCAACAGCATTTTACTGTGGCCATCAAGCAGGTACCTTTCTTCAAAAATGTTTTGTTGAATTAGGCCCACAATATCAACAGAGGTATCAGTGGTGGGATCTGGCATCCTGGACCCACCCACCTGCACACTCATGATGGGTTGGGACAAGTTACAAACAGAGACATCAGCAAGTACCACGCCAGAAACACAGAGCCACGATTTCACATATCTCAGTGTCAATCTATCCTCGTACTCAAAAACCAAGATCTAACAAAAGAGTTGCGGCTGACTTTTCTTCAAAGCCTCTAACACATACTGTATCTCTACTGGTCTTGTGTGTGCTTGTCAACCACTTCCCTTGCTTCTACTACCAGTTCTGCATACTTTAACTTCTTCCTTTCAAAGGCTTCCTGTAATGCATCATCAAAGGGAATTGTTAGCTCAATAAAGTAGCAGTGGCATTAACACTCAGAATACAACACCATGTCTGGTCTCAGAGTTGTCATAACAATACACTGTGGAACTTGCAGTTGCCTTCTGAAATCCACCAGAGGTTTCCAATCCTGGAGTTCCCAATCTGTTCCAATCTGTCTGTTTTAAAGAGCCATGATTATGGGGCAGCCGTGGCCTACTTGTTAGCGCTTCGGACTTGGTAACCGGAGGGTTGCCGGTTCGATCCCCAACTAGAAGGCACGGCTGAAGTGCTTTTGAGCAAGGTACCTAACCCCTCACTGCTCCCAGTGCGCCGCTGTTGTTGCAGGCAGCTAACTGCGCCGGGATTAGTGTGTGCTGAGTGTGTTTCACTAATTCACGGATTGGGATAAATGCAGAGACCAAATTTCCCTCACAGGATCAAAAGAGTATATATACTTATACTTATACTTATGACCCATACATAGCTTGCAGCTTCCGTCATCACTAACCCAATGACTTAGGTTCTGTGGAATAGATAGAACATCATAAGTGGCTCCTATAGTGAATTGAATGTGGCCAACATCCACGACCCATAGTTCTCTTCAGTTGATCTTCCTTTTCTCAATATTACACCAGTTCATTCATTGTCCTTGTTTTGCTTGAGACACCGCTGTGGATCACCTTGCTTTTTCTTCTTGTTCCCAAACGAAGCTGGTAAATATGCTCTTCTCATTATTTGCTCTTGAGATTGCATAAGAGCCAGTGTCATGTGAGAGAATAAAAAAGGAAGTTCTATATGACACATTCAGAATGTTGGACATGCAGTGGCAAAAATAAATCTTGTACAACAGTTGTATTATCCATCACTATGAAATAAACAAGCCTGATACAAAGCCAGATGTTTTCCTGTCCTCAAGTTGAGTTCAGTGTTGTTCTTTTCCAAAGAGGACATACACAGTTTAACTCTACCCCTGCTGTGTTAAAGAGGGGCATACACAGCTGTAAATAGCTAATTTATTACAGATAAATAGCATTGAGTGGTAAAGGCTATTAAGGAGTGCACATACACACACACACACACACACACACACACACACACATACAAGCACATGCACACACCCACACCCACACACACTCCAAAGGTTGTAGAACATGTAATAAGCCAGTGTTGCTGCAAAATGAGACCAGCGGCTGAGGAATGAATCATGACGCAGGTGCTCCGGTCCTTGTCTGTCCGCGTGTCATTTCCTCTTCCACTGCCAGTCAGGATCCTGACCAGGAAGCTCTTAAAAGAATCACTGGTGACTGACATCAAAAGGGGCCTGGTGGCAGAGCTGTTGATGTCATTATAATGTGTTTCTGCAAGTGACAGAGAAAAGTCTCAAATGGATTCCTTCCTCAGTCAAAAAACACGCCTGCAAAATGGGCACCGTGCTTTTAAGCAGTAGACTTAATAATGGTAAAGCCTGTAATTTTCACATCCAATACCGTGGACCTTAAGAAATATGGACAGATGTACACTATAGCTGAATTTATTGAAAAAGCTGTAAGCACTCATGAGTCTTGTACAAAAGCTTGCATAGTTATATCGGTTGCTAGGTTACGGGGACGCTGGCGAGACACGCCGCTCCATCTGGCATCATGTTTTTGTTTGTATTTATGTAATGTTCTTAATTTTATGTAATGTTCTGTTAATATTTTGTATTTATTTTTCTAGTTAAATGTAATCACTATTTATGTTATTTTCGATCGTTTTTGTGTTATTCTTAGTCCTTTTTTCTGATTAACAAACTCGGCTGACACCATCAACGTCAAGTTAACGTTAACCAGCTTCCATTGGGCTGATGAGCGCCTTGGCTAGCCTGCCTTATGTCTCTGAAGTCCCTCATCCACCCGTGACGCTGCACATCCAATGTCTGGACGGAGGGATTGCTCAGCAAGGGTGCCTAACTTCAATCTGCAAGAGATCTGCAGCTGCCACGACCACCGAGCTGCGGCTGACATGCGAGCTGCCATGCTAGCATCTACCGGTGCCTGGAGTCTGGATTGAGTGCTAAGAAACTCTGATGACAGTGTCAACCATCAAACAACAAACAACAAACGGTCACTGTCTAGGACCACCGAGCTGATAATCAGCAGGGCCGCCCATCACAAATTCGGACTGTCTAGTCCTTCCAGTGCTCTCCAGACTGCCAGTGAATTCTCCGGGTTTGTCAGTTATAAAGAACTTTGTTGGTGTTGCATCGTGAAAACACAGCTGTGCGCAGTTTTCACGCGGGTCATCTTTGCCCTTGGACATTTTCAGCCGGTTGGAAATTGGACTAATTTTATTTTTAATTTTTATTTATTTTATTTATTAATTTGTTTGTTTTATGTCTTTTATGTCTTTGGTGTCACGGGTACGCTGGCGACTACGCCGCTCCGTCTGGCATCTTTTGTGTTTGTTATTTCTTAAATGTATGTCTTGGTGTCACGGGTACGCTGGCGACTACGCCGCTCCGTCCGGCATCTATTGTCTTTGTTAGTCTGTGTCAATGACAATGTCTTATATGTGGAGCGCTTTGGATTGCCCTCTGTGCATGTTAAATGCGCTATACAAATAAATCTGACTTGACTTGACATAGTTGCAACAAAATACATAAGGTGTAACAATATGAGTGGAATGAGGTAATAATATAGACCCTTTCAAGAGAGTTCCATTATCAGCATCATAGTTGGCCCCACAAGGCTTCCGTTTTAACATTCCATAAGTTATCTTAATACAGAGGAAGTAGATTGGGAACCAAATAGAATGTTCAAGCATTGTTTTTGTTTTTATTGTTGAAAGGGTCTATAAAAATTACATTGAAACATGAAGGGCCAAGTTGACTGCAGACCTTTGCCCTGTCACAACATTAACCAAGTGGAACCAAATTCCATAATCTACATTCTGATCAACACCTGGATGATCAAGTTGGAAGGCTAAGATATGGTGACCCACTTGCTTGAAGTACATTGGGCTAATTATGTGGACGGACAGACCTAATTACAATACCCTTTTCTCCCCTAACACATGACAATATACAAACATCCAACCCTAGGATGAGGAGTGGCATGAGTACACACTGAGACGTGCTGGAGCAAGAACTCTAATTTCTACGCCCCCCTCTTGGACTGCGTCGGCATTCCTACGCTGCTCCAGCGGGAGCTTGTGACTTGTATAATTAAACTCCCTGTCTGGAATCTTGCGACGTTGGTGGCTGACTGCTGCAAAATACCAGGAAACCGCGAGGAACTGTCTATTCTGTTTCACTATTACACAGCAATTAATGACATTTCTGTTTAATTACCCCACAGTATTTAATCACACTTCACATTGGATTGCTTCATAATTGCTCCATATATAATGCAACAGGTGTGGAGGCAATTAGGATGACAATCTGTGTGGCACATCAAAACGATATTAAAAAACCTGTACATCTGAATTACACAAGTAAGATACACATAGATTGAGAGTAGTTCTTGGTAATCAGTCAGCAATGGCACATTGGCACTAATCTCTAATTGTTGACAGCTTTTTTCACAACTGTTTCCCGGCATCTGTAATCTGCAAACTGTACACAGTCCTATATGCTGACCCAGTGATGTGATTGGGAGTGCGGGTCAGTGGAGCACCACGCTGATGAAGTCCCCCATGCAGAACAGAAGAGTGAGGCTGGGAGGCTCCCACGCTGGGACTGTGCGCCTCTGGGCTCCTTAGGGCTGAGTGACACGCCGCTGCTTTGCATAAACTTGTAATTCATGTTGAATTATAAAGCTGATCACAGGCAGGTCCGGCACGTCAGCTGGCCAGATTAATGAGCCATGTATCCTTGTCGACTTTGGGTCGTGTTTTGACAGGTTTTGCTCGACTGGTTCTGAATTACTGGAGAGTGTGTGTGACTGTGTGTGTGTGTGTGTGTGTGTATTTGTGTGTGATTGTGGTTTGCCAAGTCAACCTTTCTTGCTCTCTCTCTCTCTCTCTCTCTCTCTCTCTCTCTCTCTCTCTCTCTCTCTCTGGGGAGCAGCCATTTGAATTGCTTATCATTGCCAAATACACTCAATTTACAAAGAGATGTTTTGAGTTCGCTGTAGCCAAGAGTCAATACTGGTTATGCTGCCGGTGGTCTGCTCTTGTTCTTATGAATTGGTAATTCTGCCAAATGTAGAATAATCATATATTTATAATAATAATATAGACATATTTTTTCATGTATTACAAATAATACAATAGAAAATTGCTTACACAAATAGGTAACTGCTCATAGTCCTGTGGATCCTTGTACATCTATTTCATGTTCAGAGTACCAAAATCTAGAGGTACAATTACATTAAATATAGAACTGGTGGGATGAATGTTCATCTTGAAAATCTTTGTGGTATTGAAACAAAATGAAGGTGGGAAAATAAATAATAAAAGATTAACCTTTAAAAGGTACTTGGAGCTTCTTGTTTCTACTTGAATGAACATCCATTTCCGTGATCTTTACATGTGCATAAAAGATCATATGCCAAGGATTGGCGCTGTGGGAGATTCCACACATGAGTCCACACATTTTTACAGTCGGTTCACCTAAAGGCTTCTCCACTGAAAAGTTTGGTGTGGCATGTGTCCCCTCCGTGTCACATTTTTCTCAAAGTGCTCATATTGGCAAATATGTTTATCCACTTGATGATGACGTCATGCGCCATTTTTAAAAGTGAAATCAATCAGAGGATGCACTTATAGTACTTATATACACAGAGGTAGACTTGGCGCTCACTCCATATTTAGTGTTTACATTTGGCGTTACTGCTCCAGGCCAGCGCCCTGGCACCACCGCGGCCTCTGCGGGTTATCGATGAGTCGGCCCGGCCTCTCCTCGACTGTAAGACCGGGTCCCATCATCAGCTGGGAGGGGCTGTAAATACGAGCCCGGGCCATAAATTTCTCCCTGCATGGACAGAGATGGGACACATTACCTTCGGCGGCTGCATATTTCACCGGCGCACCGCAGAAATGCGCGGGGGGAGTGAGCGGGCCGGTGGATAGGTGGCGAGCGGGCGGGTGGCGAGCCCGGGGCTGGCTCTCTCGGCGGAGGTGGAGGAGGAGCTGCTTGCAATTCAGTGGCGGTGTGTGTGTCCCGAGCCGCCGCTCCCTGGCTTTTAACTCACGCATATCACTGCTTTAACTCACAGCCTGCGCAGAGTTCATCACAGGCATAATCAGCTCATCCAATGCTAATGCACAGATATGTATGCACGTATATACAGTGTTTTATTGTAGTTTATTTTTTTACGGCATTATGTCTAGGCTTAGAGAAATCATACTCATCTACAGTATTTCCATGACATCATCTACATCTCATCCACAGGAACATTACCTCAGAGGATAAGTGTGTGTGTGTGTGTGCATGTGTGTGTGTGTAGTGTGTGCGTGAGTGTGTGTGTGTGTGTGTGTGTGTGTGTGTGTGTGTGTGTGTGTGCGTGTGTGTGTGTGTAGGGTATAAAGTGTGTGGTGCATGGCCCACTTTACTCTTTAGCAGGTCCTGTGGACGTGGGGAGGAATCTCTGCTGGCTGACAGGGATGATGGATTGCCAGGCTGTGGGCTGCGGCGGCGCTAAGGGGGACTGTCCATTCTGATCACCGGCTCACTGGCAGAGTCACCACAGCACTTTGAAAATCCCTTCCAAAAAAAAAATACTAGGTGATGCTTAGAGACGACAACAAACAAGATGTGTGTGTGTGTGTGTGTGTGTGGGGGGTTGCAGCGGAATTATAAAAAAAAATTATGCACAAGGGGGTCTCCATACTGTCTTCTTGTTCTCCCTCAAGCAGTTCTTCCTCTTCTCTCTCTCTTTTTTTCATCCACCACCATATTTAGCTTCTGATAACCGTGCTATAGCAATGTTAAGAACTTCCCAATTATTTTGGCAACGATGGTGGAAGTATGTTTACTTCTCTCCTCTGGTGTGGTGCCATTGATGATGTTTTGAGGGCCTAACAATAGAATGTGTGTGTTAGCGAGGGTCTCCAGTGGAGATTACGGAGTGGTTATCTCCCAGGGGACAGTGGGGGCTGTTTACTCCACTCTGAAGAGTCTGGTGTGGCGACAACTCCTCTCTGAAAGACAGCGAGAGGCTCCAAGGAAACAGCTTTAGCAGAGAGGAAATGAGAAGATGGCAGTTGAGTGCATACCCCCCACCTGCCCCCCCATGCCTCTTTCTCTCTTTCTCTTTCTCTCTTTCCCTATCTATTTTCTTCTCAGGGTCTCTCGGTCTTTGCAGGGGAGGGAATAATTTGAGATCCCACTGGGGGATTGGGGCAAAGCATCCCTCTGATGGATGTACAGTCTTGCCGTTTAACAGAGGAGGAGGGGGGGAGGCGGAGTAGAAGAAAAGAAAAATCAGGGGGAAAAACCCCCGATGTGATAAAGCAGACTTAATCACGGGTCACAGAGTGAACAGCAGTGACAATGGAGTGATGCTGGCCTTCCACCCCGCACACATTTCCCTCTCTTCAACTCATTGGCTCTTTTCAGCCTGTCGCACAAATGGCCCTTGGAAACCATTGTGCTAAAAATGTGACATATTTTCTTTCGGGAGAGGTTTTGGGCAACTTCCTATAATTCCGCGACCATTCACACTTCACAGTCAAGCACATGCCGTTTCCATGGTGGCTCCTTGATAGACGGGTGTCACTGTAACCATGACTTCTGATTCACTGAGGCTAGGAAAGAGAAAAGAAGGAGGAAAGAAAAGAAGAAATATACAAAGATTTGCATCCACATACTAGCCCCTGCAGCCTTGGCTGTCTGTGTGGGGAGAAAGTGATCAGTAATGGGGCTTGTTTTTCCTTCTGTTTCCCTGCCTTTCACAACATAATACTGATAGGCTGGCACCCTGACACCATGACAAATCGCTGGAACAAAATGCTTAATAGTTAAACGTACAGGTGATGGATGTTCCGGCGCATTCTGCAGGGCAGGCAGAGTTCGGCGGCTACTAATTGGTTTCTGCGGAACATTTCCTTTTTTCGTCAATAAGTGCTCCTGAAATGTGTTTGTGGATGTGAGAGGGAACTAGTGACATGATGGCTGTGACTCAACAACTGGTTCCTTTGAGGAGGGTTTTCTCAGCAGAGCCAAACCAAGTCACTGGAGCAAAAATTAACTGTTTGGGTCAAAGCGACACAGAATAAAACCAAACACAGCACAGATGGAATCCAAAAGATGTCTAGCGCAGTTTAAAGTACAAGGAAATTGATGTGAAAAGGCCGTAAGTCATAGATTTTTTTTTTTCCAAAAGAAAAATCGTTGACTTTACAATAATGGTATGAAAACAACAGTTCATGTGGGCAACCAGCGACAGGGAGAAAATATATAACCGAACACATCAGGAGGGCAAATGCAGAGCAGAGAGAGTCAGTGAAGCATACTTGGAGCATGAAAAGCAATGAAGCAACTATGAATCTGATATATTGACATTTTGTGTCAAGATGTTGCAGTTCACTTCATATCGAACTTCACTCCATCAATGTGACAGCTCGGGACACAGTGTCAAGCAAAGCCAGCTTTAGTGTGGGCTGAGGGGAAAAAAAAAAGACGAGCAAGAAGAAAAAAACAGAAAGAGGAAGGTGACTTGACTTGCGTGGGCTCATTTGAGATGGCAGCGTGTCAGCTGTGAGTGATAGATTTATCCTTCTTGAGTGATTTATCATCAACTGGGATGAGCAACAAAAAAAAAACTTCACAGCACATATGCCGGGAGTCTGACGGTCTGCCTTCGACCCGGAATTTTAGGTTCCTGGGAAACTTTGCTACCTAATTTCTAGGATGGTTGGGTTGATCCCAAAAGTTTCACGTCCTGATGAACAGCTTTTGACTGTAAGAGCAATACAATAACAACAACAGATTGCATTTCTATAGCGCTTTTCGGTAACACTTTACTTGATGGGTGAGTTCATAACACATTCATAGCAGCTGTCATAAACTGCACATAAAGCATTCATGACTGTTTCATGAGACATGACTCAACATTCATACCAAACCTTTTATGAATGTGGAAGACAGAACGATGACAACTTTTCAAAATAAAAGTCCAACAATCGCAAAGCAGCATTGCCGTTTTTCTCTCCAGCCTTTGTAAATATTTCATGAATATCTTATGAAGTCTACATCGAATGTCACTTTACTATACATATAGTTCTGAAGTATTCATAATCACTGAATTTAACACTGGGAGGTAAACTAGCCTACATTCAGCTGACCCGTATTTGTGTAACCTGGAACGGTTGGACATTCCCAGTAGAAAAAGATGAGAAATCATCTGCAAAGGTATCATAAAACAAATACATTTTTATGAAACAAAAATGATTTGCTTGACCATGTTCTGTCTTTTTGGCACTGGAGTAGCCCATTAACTCAGATGTGACATGATCAGGTAAGAGGTTTGGAACAAAAACAGCAATGCTGCTTTGCAATTGTTGGACCTTTATTTTGACACATTTTGTCGTTCTGTCTTCCACATTCATGAAAGTTTGGTATGAATGTTGAGTCATGTCTCATGAAACAGTCATGAATGCTTTATGTGCAGTTTATGACAGCTGCTGTGAATGTGTTATGAACTCACCCATCAAGTAAAGTGTTACCCGCTTTTCAAGACACCCAAAGCGCTTCACAGTGAAGGGGGAACCTCACTAACCACCATCAATGTGTGGCACCCACCAGGGAGCTGCACGGCAGCCATTATGCGCCAGACCACTCACCATACACAAGCTTAAAGGAACACGCCAACATTAAGGGAAATTAGCTTATTCACCATGTCCCCCAGAGTAAGATAAGATGACACATACCTTTCTCATCTGTGTGTGCAGTAAGTAACTCAGTCTGAAGCACCCACCATTAGTATAGCTTAGCATAGCTCATTGAGGTGGGCAATTCCAACTAACCTATCTCCCAAAAGTGAGAAAATACCTCAAACATTGTTCTATTTACATGTTGTGACTAGTATAATTACAATGTGTACAAATGTCAATGTAAAATGCAACACAGCGATTTTCTAATCGCATACATGCTTGGAACTACATTGTTGTTTAGGCTAAGCACTACTACTGCAGCTAAATTGTTTCATGTGTTCCACCTATTCCAATGCCCTTTCACAGAGCATAACATATTTACTTAAACACAATTTAAGTGAAGTGAAGGAGTGGAGTGGAGTGGAGGCATGGAGTGTTCATGCCACACAATGCAGCCCTATTACATACCTGGGTGGGCATTATATTACCGAAAATGGACAAACCTCACAGAAACGAAACAAAAATCAATACAGATGTGAATGGTGGCCTAGATCCTGTTCATCGCCGCCTGAGTGTGATCAAAGAAAGTGCACATTACATTTCCATATGGAGGAACATAGAATCCCTCCATCTCATGGGCTGAGGGCTGCACTTTAGCACACGGCCAGTGCACACTGTCACACTCCCTCCACCACCACCACCACCACCACCCTAAGCCCCACTGCTCTCAGACCTCAGACTATGTGGCTCCGGTCAAAAGGGTCACAGTCTCCAGTGGAGGGGTGGGGTGGGTGGTGTGGCGGTGGTGGGGAGTCAAAGTGCTATAAATATGAGCGATTATTAATTTATATTTAAAAATTGTGACCGTGGCCCAGGACAGGGGCCAGCAAATGGGATTTCCGATACCTTGTTCTATTTACAGCAGTGGAGCCAGGCACCAGATCCATCTTAGCCATCATCAATTCCTGTGACACCTCTTTGACTGGGGAAGTCAGGCCGTGATCTATGGGCCAATTATGAGAGACTCTTTTCATATTTTACGTATAGCTGGTGACTAATGATGACTGCATTATGCTTCGCTGTTTAAAGTGTGGAAGGAAAAAAGTGTGAGCGCGATGTAAAGAAAACGGGTCCCCGTCCATCACGGTGACAAACAGTTCCAGTACATTTCTCTGATTTCCACTTAACCCGCGTTAAGGTGCTCAAACGGTAGGGATGTCTCTTTCTTCATCATTTTTTCCCTTCCAAAAGCCAGCCATTTCTCTGTATTGATCTGTCATCCCACTTCTCTCTCTCTCTCTCTCTCTCTCTCTCTATGGCAATCTCTCACACACTGTCACCGGTCAATGGCCATATTTCTTAAAGACAGCGTCGCTGCTAAGATCATGGCAAGATGGGGGAGAGATAAGGCATATCAGCCTTCGCCCTCAGCCTATCTCTCACCCTGCCTCTAGTCTCTTTAAGCCCAAGTGATCCCACTGCACTGATGTGGTGCCTTTAGGAGAGGAAGCTTGTTATCAACTCTGTGTCTATGGCTGTATGTGTGTGCGTGTCTATGTGTGTGTGTGTGGGGGGGCGGCATCTCATTTCCTGCCCCCTCAGCTTCACCCAGAGGCTCTAATGATGGAGGATCCCAGGCAGCTGGTGTGAAAGGGGCTTCTGCACGAGCCACGCCCCCCTCCTCCACCTCTCCCCTCTGTAGAGCATGATGGGAACTCTAACTCTATCTAAAATCTACCTTCTTCTATGAATCATATATAATTACACACTTACTAACAGAGCAATACATGCCTTGCCTCACTCAGACCACGTGCCAGACATTACGTGGATTCTGATCACCTCCATCAGTCCATGCCATTAAACTGCACTCATCACTGTACTCACCCCCTCCTCCTTGTGAGAGATGAGGGGAGCCAGTGGGCCTACGAATAGAGACCAGCTTGGGGGCCTGCTAGCATTCAGCTCCTCTTATAAATTCCCATCCCCACACCAAGATTGACTCGCTAACTAAGTGTGCTTGCAAAGCAGCACACTTATTGTTCTTCTTAAGTTTTATTATTATTTTTCCCGTCTCCCTAATTTTTTGTCAGCCCTAGCGCCTAGGCCCTTTGAGACAGAGACACCGTTCCAACTTTAAAACGTCCGGTCAGTACCGGTGTAAGTTGGTCGCGAAGATGACGTCAGGTGGGCGTGCCGTTCGTCCGCCATATTGGATTGAACAGAAAGCGAAACTAAATTTTCACAGGTCACAAATTTGGTCCGAACGCCACGAAACTTGACGTACATTATCCTTGGACCAAGCCTCACAAATGTTAGCAGAAGGATATTTGATTTTCGAAAGCGTTTGCCCGTCACAGCCAAACGAAATCGGCGGCGAAGCTCCGAAACAGGAAGTTGTCCATATCTCAGGAACACTGTCACATATCGATACCAAATTTTGTATATGAACTGGGGACTCCAGTGTGAGGGTGCATAGGCAAAAAAAAAAAATATTCCAAGTTTCCATCATTTGGCAAACCACCCACGGGTATTTGGTAACTTACACCATTCACCTTCTACCACAATGCCTTCCATATATGCACTATGTCTCAGAGCAAACACAATATCTCCAGGCATCTTTGCTCAATCATGAAATCCTTGCTCTGCCATGGGATAGTATGGACTTACGAACTGAAGTAGCAAGGCGAACAGTAGCTATATATAGCTTACATAATAGAGTTGTTTTCATATTGATGGTATTCAAATTAAATTTTTCATTATTGTTACATATCATGATGGGAGAGTATTATTAAAAATGTTACAAGTATGCAAATGCATATGTTTACGGGAATTTAGGTTTTACTGTGTTGTTTTGTTGTAAAGACATGCAAGGCATTCTGGGCCATGTAATGAACAGTGGTCGGCAGCACTCCATAGGCTACGTATTAATATGAATAGGTGTTTCTGTAAACCTAGGGACAATAAACAGCTATCTCTGTTACAAAAACGAGCTGGTAATCGCTCATTGAAGAGGGAACTATGATAAAAAGATTGTTTTCCTAAAAGCATGGGGTTGACGAAAGAATAACGTTGTCACGTTAATGTTAAACAGCCTACCTATCTGAACGCTAGGTGGCAACGTTGTATTACATTTCACTAGTGTAGCCTACTTGAAATACGGTGTGAGATTCACAAGTAAGGAAGGTGCAAATATTATGTAATTTATCATGGGAAATTATTGGAAATGTTATTTCTTGTTTATTCTTGCAAACCACACACATCCATTCGAATCACACGCATTACACATTTAATACTGAAAGACTATCATTTCGTTTATTTGATGTCGCCTAGCAACACAGCCTTCAGAGCAAAGATTCTAGAACAGGGCTTCAGAGAGACACGCTTTTGAGTTTGTGGCCAAGAACCTAAAATATCGGTTTCCATGTGCTGGATGGTGTCGTCCTTTATGAAAGTAAGTGTTTTATACAGTTAACGTTACAGACATAATGAGTCATGTTGTAGTGGTCAACATAAATGTGCCCCTTCTGTTATTAGAATGCTAAGCGGAGAAGCATGCTAAGCAGAGATTTAGTATCATTAATTTCTTGTGTGGCTAGCTATAGGGAGGAGATGTATGTTGCTAATTGGGATTTATGTTGTTTAGCGTAATGCCATGGTCATTTGATATGAGATGCTTGCACTCGTGAACTTAGTCCGCGTGTAACTTTAGGCTATTTTTTTTACTAACAGTAATTCACGAAGCACTTTAGCCCTAAAAGTACAGTAGCACCTACGTCTGTGACAGCTTAAGGAAACTTGCATTGTAGGCATAACTAAGGGATGCAATAACACCACCAACAACCAAAACTAGCCTACTCATTGTCAACATGTACATGAAATGTAACGTTTCATGTGGATCAAATTAAAATGTTTTTTTGCAAACGTAAGCATAGGCATATGGTGACAGATTAATTTATTAATGCTGCTGTGTGAATCCGCGGTAGCCAGAATGAAGTGGCCACTTCTTAATGGGACCCACTGTATGGAAGTGGGATAAGTAAAATAGAGATGTTTTAAATAAGATAAGGTTAATCAGAATTCTACGATATGCCCGCTTGACAACGGCAGAGATAGAGCTGGCCTTTGGCCATAGCAACCATCCATTTAGAATGACTGGCCTTCATAGCAACCAAAGATCTGAGCTGTGTTGCAATGTGAGGCAAAGTATAGAAAGGTGATGAAACATACAGAGACAGGTCAAGAAATATAGTGCAATGTAGACAGTAGTATACAGTTGATTTACAGACGGTGGTTTAGAGTAATATGAAGTATTCCTTTATTCTGAGATAGGCTACATCAATAGGCTCTCAAAACAACCCCAGGCTCACAAAACAATCCCAAACAGACATATGGTCTTTATAGAGCAAATCCATATAGATTATTTGTCAAATAAACCAGTAAAACATAATTTGTGGGATGGAATATATAACATTCACACTCATAGCTCATATTTTTTAAATAAATCAGTGAAAAAGTATCCTGACAAACAAGTAGCTTTTAATGCCTTGGTCATATTTCATAATTTCAATTCCTCTGTAGGTTACCTGATAGCCCAGTTTGAGAGGCGCAAGACACGTGACATTATTTATTTTTGCAGCCAATCACTGCTGTCATTTTATTTTATTGATTTGATCTCAGTCATAGAAGCTAAATTCGAAGGCAGGCCAAAGGTAAAATCCAACAAATCACATTCAACCCGCAAGCCAATAGTTGAATAGCCCTCTCCTAGAGCTTTTGGGATATTGCCACTGCTCCAACACTGAAAGGCACCGGTACAATGCCTGGATCAAGCCAGGTTCAGCATTGCGTATGCCACTGTCTGCTCACGTTGCTGACCGGACCAGGGCAAGCACACTTTCGCAGTTCCCGCCGGAAATGCAGTCTAGTTGTTCTTTGCACCTCCACCCAAGTGATGAGGTGGATTGGAACTGTTCGTTTGAGATCACACCAAAGCCCCTTGAGAGTGGTTCAGCTGTGTACTGTTAATGCTTTGCTTTTCATCTGCATAACAAAATGAAATATTATCTACAATATAATATATGGAGTAAGAAGAGTTAGAGTGTTAAAAGTGTTTTTTAGCTTAATTTACCTTAACTTAAAGAGGAAATCCGGTGTAAAATGGATTTTGGATATGCTTAGCATGATAACGAGTTTGTTGGGGAGCAAAGAAACGCTAATCCGATGCATTCTAAGCTAGCCTGTTTTTAGCGGAAGCTTCCAAAATGCTAGCACTGGTAGCGATAGGGCAAAATTCTCATGGTAAAATGATCGCTAATTTTACAACACAGATCTCGCGTTTTTTGACGGAAGTAGCTACTTTCCATTTACTTCCGTCAAAAACACGCAAGATCTGTGTTGTAGGGACTTTAAAATGTCAAGATGGCGCTGACTGGTAAACGTCTCAAGGTGTTGTCTGTGTACAGTCCTTTTTAATAAACTATCTGTACATTTACAAAGTTGGCAATGCCTTGTTTTACATGTTAGGACCCTCATTATACTATCAAAGAAGTGTCAGGCTACTTTGAGCCTCGTAAATGGTTTAAATTTAGCAATCTTTTTGAGAAATGCCCTATTGCTACTAGTGTTAGCATTTTGGAAGAATCGGCTAAAAACAGGCAAATTTAGAATGCAACGAATTGGCGTTTTTTTGCTCCCCAACGAACGTTCAAACTCGTTATCATGCTAAGCATATCTAAAATCCATTTTACACGGATTTCCCCTTTAACAGCTTTGGAGTCATTGGAATGGTTATATGACTTTTTCCATCTCGCCATCTCATCTAAACATCTCGCTTCCCCCTAGCGCCTGTGAGCCTTGCAACTTTGGCCCGGCGAGCCGCCAGCCTCACAGCACCGGCTAGAACAAGGTAACGATGGAGTTTCTCAGACATTCGTCTTGGCAAAGCCAGCGAAAAGAAGCAGAAAGCGAGTAAACTGCTGTCAGAGGAACAGGGAAAGAGGAAACGGCAGACTTGGCGAGCGAGGAGTGTCGTAAAATACAATATATCTATATCTAAGCTGTAGGGGAAGCTCAAAGAAAGCTCAGAGAAAATAGGGAAGAAATTGCCAAAACGGCATAGGGTCCCTTTCAGAAAGCACATATGTAGTGTAGGTACAATAAGTAGGTGCAAAAATGGAGAAGGGTAGACCACTCTATCCTGTCATCCTCCTGAAGAGGTCCTCAGTCACTATGGAAGCCATGTGCAAAGGGTAGTGTTATATGTGTACAGGTCATGGGCGGATTATGAACTTTCGGGCCCCTGGGCTCAGATGTATTAAGGGCCCCCCACTAATTGTCGTATATGTGGGGGGGGGGTTGGGGGTCCTTCCTCAGAAAATGTTTAATTTGTTTGATGTGATTTCCTGTATTCTGGTGCATTTTGGTGATGGCCAATACTAAATTCATTCAGATTCATAGCCTACATCCTGATTTGTTGATATTGAGGCAATGATTCCATGCAAAGGCTTGGGCTTCAAGGCCCCCTGACCCCTTGGGCCCCTGGGCCTGGGCCCGGTAGGCCCGTGCAGTAATCCATCCCTGGTACAGGTCAATTGGCCTTGATTAAGCTATATGTTATCTTACACAGGAGGTTACACAAGGTAAAGTTCAACATACTGTGATGTAAAGTTTTCTTGATGATACATCAGAACATTTCAAATTCAGGTTATTCTGAATGATAATAATGAATCATTCTAGTGGGATGCAATAGTCACCCTGCTGCTCAGCAGCTGCTGAAATATCACCATCTACTGTCTACTGTCAGCTGATCGTATGTGCTGTCATATATACATAACACTATCCAGTTCGTTGCAATTTACACTGAAGAACATGGGCCATTTTGTCATACCAATCATTTGGCAATTCATTCAAATAATGCAAAGTAATTACATTAATTGTGTGGTTTGATTAAAATCCTGTTGCCTCCCTTTGATCAATTTGCCAAAATTGGATTCAGTATCCTCCGAGCGAATGCGACGTGCCCTAAACACAGCTCAGTGGCGGCGTGGGTCATTTACCAGCACGCGTGGCGCGGGCCACTGCGTCCCACACCACCTAATGAGACCTGATGGGTTTGGATGTTAGGGAGCTGGCGATTGCTCTCTGGGCGCGTATCGCTGGCAGATGCAGCCTCCCTCCGCATTAATGTCCGCCCGGTCTGTATCGTGGCGGGCATATCGTGGAAACCTCCCCCTCCCACCTGCCTTCGTCCTCGCGCCTGTCTTGCCCATGTGCCACAGCCCCTGGATTTAATTTTGTTAAAGTCTAGGCAGATTAGGGGGGCCTCCGCACCCGCTGTCATCGAGAGCGGCCCGGCGTGAGAGGAGAGTGTGTGTGTGTGTGTGTGTGTGGGGGGGGGGGTGGACCGCCAGCCTGAAAAGCACATTGATAAGGGCGGCTGCTCTCCGCAGATTTCCCTGGAGAAGACAGGAGGACACGGCCGGTGAGCCAGGCTAGGTGACAGGTAGATGTGGGGCCCGGCCACCTCCAGCCAGCCAGTGTGGCAGCAAGGCAGGGGCGAATTTGAGTCCTCCATTATCTGATAGACAGCTTACATGCTGGGAGACCACAAACTTTTGTTGGCAGAATCAAAGGGCTTAAGGGGTTGCATTGTAATTGGATTCAGTGGCCTGAGCCCAAGAAGGCATCAAGAAATGGATTGATAAAAAGGAAAAGAGAGAAAGAAATTGGGTGAAGAAGGGAGAATAAGAAGTATTTGTGCCGATTAGAAAAGTTGTAATCTTTTCAGATGTCTTTTCTTTCTTGCTGGGGATCAAAGGATCAACATTTCCTTGTTGAATCAAACATCAGTAATCGATTACTGACTTTATATTCCATATAGATTGTATTTCTTTGCCTGTGAGTGCATTGTAGGGATGTCTGATCACATCAGCTTTGTACTGACTATGCTGTGAAGACATTATTTGTTGAACATTTAAAAAATGATGTTTTTATGAGTTCTAAACAAACCCCTTTCCTTGGGCATGTAAAAACTGAGGGCATTCATGTTAAACTTTTGCTTCTGTCAACTCTTTTTGTTTACTCAACACCAAAGTGTTTGAAATAAAATGGCATTTCCATAAACCAGCAGGGGGACTGAGTCGGCGGGAAGTGCAAATGTATTCCTTTTCATTGTGCTGTGTATCCAGGAAGCACAAACAATCGCCCAATAGTGAATACTCCCGACTGAAGCTGGAATCCTACAGGCTGGTGCAGCGTAAGGTGATACAGGGAGGGTGTGGGAGACACATGGCTTTGATGACAAACTAGAAATAGCACAAATAAATTCCCCGTAGATATTTGGCCAGCAGGAGAGGACTCAAAGTGTACCTCAGAGAGAAAGAGAAAGAGTCAGAGAGAGAGAGAGAGAGTCAGAGTAAAGGTGGTTATTAAAATGTGGTGTTGGACTTAAAATGTGGTGTTTTAAACTCATTTAGTTGAATAAAAGCTTTCAGCTTTTCTTGATGACTTTCCTCAACATATTCTCCGATTTATTTTTTTGTGTGTGTTTGTCCATATCCGCCTTCATTCCGTGTTCTCGCCACAAAACGGGACGACTGTCCCAGCTCTCTGTCCCAGTGTCCCAGCGTCCCAGCCATCTGCTCTCACTCAACTCTGACACATGTGGCTGCAGCGAGCTGATTGAGCCGTCTCTTGTTCTCTTGTTAATCGTCGGAGGACTTTGGCTTAAGAGGTCCGCAGCGATTAGCAGCGCTCTTCTATATAGGCCACGGTCTCGGTCCAGCGACGGGCATCTGACTCCGGGCTTGCCGGGCCCCTAAGCTCTCCGCTCGCCTTCTCATCGCTCACTCGGCCCGAAGAGATGAATGTGATCAGCTTAGGTGTCTCCATGACAAATTGAATGACCTCTGCTCATTCCAGGGGTCATTAATCCATCTGGAACGTTCTTGCGTCAAACTTTGTTGCGGATGTCATCTATCCTTTTTTATTTTATTTTCCATTGTTGTTATGTTAATGGTGTTCACACAGGGGAAAAAAAAACGACAACACATGGTTTTTCATGTTTAAAATGAGAACATATGTCTTGTGCTAGGCTAATGTAGTTAGCGTGTCAGAGAGATGGAAGTCAGCTCTTGATCTGGTGCTGATTCGGTTGTCCCCCCACTCGCTCCCTTGGGTCATAACACTGGGCAAGAGCCGGTGGCAGCTCTGCGGTTGAAGCGAGGACATTCTGTCGGAGCCAGGCTTCCTCTGGCCGGGTTAAAGACTCCTCACCCCTGGCTGGCCTGCCGCTGAGATGAGGCCAGTGGGAACCCAAGCACACTGCCCCTGACTTGGAGGAAACATCAGCAAGTTCCTGATGCAATTAACCCTCCCCCTCTGACGGACTGGAGAATGTATTAGATTAGCCTCAATGGAGATGGCTCACTTCACATGCACACAGTGTCACATGTGACGTGTGTTGATAGCAGAGCTCTTGTCTTGAGTACAAGAGGTCACTGGAAACCCTGAGAACACAGCAGGCTTCTGCTAAGTTTAAGTAAAGATTCTATCAACAAGATAAACAAAAACAATGCTTGAACGTTCTATTTTGTTCCCAATCTACTTACGCTTCAAGATAACATAAGGGATAACGGCTGCCGAGGTGTCCTGTTATACGGAATTAATGGATGAGGGCGAGGGGCAAAGAACTCCCCGACGGGCGAGTCCATTAATTCTGTATAACTGGACACACCTCGAAGGCCGTTATCCCGCTTATCACCCGGTTGCCACTGTAAAGCAAAGGAAACATGCGGTTCTGTTTAAAAAGAAGCTCACTAGTTCAGCTTGTTGTACAACTTTCGTTGGCCCTATAACAGCGATAGCATGGACAGTTAGCTTGTTTACAGTTGATTCCATTGTTGCGAAGCCTGCCTCCAGGCTCAACCGTCGTCCTACTATCATTGTTATAGTTACCATTCATAAGCATTGATATGGAACGGCGATTAAACTTTTATTACCAGATCTACTTCATAGGTGTCCCATTATTCAGAATTAAAAGCCACCCCGCCAGCCAATCAGAAAAGATTATTTCTTCTCTCCGGGTGATAAGCAATGTTAAAATGGAAGCCTTGTGGGAACAACTATGATGCTGATAACGGAACTCTCTTGAAACGGTCAATAAGTTTCCCATGATCAAGGGTCTCCGATGAATTAATTAATCAATCATGTTACATTTCTCTGTTTAGTCTCATTTGAATGTTTGACTCTTGAAGAGCACGTCCTTTTGAAGGAGGATGTCTGTTTCTCTTTTGACCAAATGCTTCCCCTCTGCAGTGTGTGGGTGGGCAGAGGGGGCCAAGCGGTGACAGTGTGTCATTGGTGGCTGCGGTGACGTACTGCTCTCCGTGGGAGCGAGCCCGTCCCTTTTCCATTCCCACCACTGGAGCCGTAGATCACCGGCCGCTTTGACAATCGGCTGTCTGTGGCTTGCCGATGAACTCATCTCCCACACATCACATTATGATGGCCTGCCGTTTTTATGGTGGCTGGGAGGGGAGACGGGGGAGTTTTAAGATGTGCTTCTCCGCGGACTACAACTCTCAGATGAATACTAAAAGACGGAGATTAAAACATGCTAATGCAAGTCAATCGGAGAGATATGGTGTGTCAAGTGAGGGGCCACTGAGCACTGGGAAAATGAAGGGAATTTTACAATAATCAAAATTATATTAACCACATCAGAGTTATAACAATAGCAAAATGCTCACATACCATACATAGTTTCCTTTCGCTATACTTCCTATCTGACAGATTAACAAATACAGGATACAGATGTGGCATCAGATTCTCTCTAATGTTTTATATTTGCATTTCGGACTGATTTTGCTGCCAGACAATTTCCTCTTGCAACTTATTTTCTCCCTGGGGAGGTCGCCTGATACACACTGTAAGAGGGCAAGATAAACCTTAATTGTGGACTCAATAGAAGTCTTAGCTACACAGTCCAGGTGGCTGCTGGATCAGATATCATTGACCACATTTGTCATACATGAAACCCACTGGGTTAAATGGTTATTTTTGACATTATATGACATTCATGTCATGTTTTGCACCAGATCTATTTTTTCCTATTTGACAGTGATCCTGTGCAGCTCTCAAAGGGCATGCGAGAGAACAGGGCCATTAATGGCAGAAATAATTGCATGGCAGGGCAGGGACTGAAAGATGAGCTCTGTAAAATCATGGGTAAAGGAGGAGAGAGAGAGAGAGAAAGAGATAATGTGACAGGGAGTAGGTTTGGGTGAATGTATGTAACTTCAGTGTTCTCATATACATGCAGTAATGCCTACAACATAGAGTATCGAGAATAGGGGTGGGAAACACACAACTGTCAAACACACAACTGAATAGGGGTGGGATTTTATGAGACTGACCACGAGCCTTTGGTCCAAAGTTTGACAACTTCAATTCAATTTAATGTAGCAATACAAAAGGGCTTTCTCTTTCCCACTAGGAAATGATTGGCTCTGATCCATTTACACACACACACACACACACACACACACACACACACACACACACACACACACACACACACACACACACACACACACAAATATTTATGTAATATTTGTATCAGAAGTATGCTCTCAGGTAGATTTTGGCAGGTTAGTTGGGTCAATAATATGCCATGCCTGGAATACAATGAATCCACAGAAGGGCCAAAATCTACACATTTTGCTTGACAAACTCAAGATGACATATGTATGACCAATCAGCTACAGCTGTAGGTCAAACCTAGGCTGTTTAGGTTCTTAGACAGAAGTGATTGCTTGGCTAGAATAGCTGGACTGAGTTACATGCATACTATTGTGTGAAAAGGTTTTTTTTTTATCAAGATCTGACAACTGGTCGAAGATCGTGCACAGAGAGAATGTTTCTTGTTTCCTTTGACTCAAGATCCACCGTCAAAAAGTGAAAGGAATGCCAAACCACCAATAATAGACAACACAAGTTTGGCAGAGAGTCGGTAATAGCAAACACAGAGACTTATTTTGACTTATGTTTAATTCTCTGTCAGCTTTCAATGTCGGGATCATGTTCTATTGTCAAATAAGAAAGACAGCTGAATCAGCAGGCCATCTACGAGAGCTATGAGTGGACTAATTCCAGGGAATTCTCAGCTGCCCAAAGTTGATATTGAAAATGAAATGAACAACATGGTTGTTCAGTCTTCACTCTTATGTGTCAGATGGCATGTAAAACAACGACTGTCTTTAGATGTACACAACTTGCACAATATCATGCTCACCGCCCACTTCCATCCAAGTGCCAGACCCGTTCCAACATCTAAGAATGAGCATATGATTAAGATGTAATTCTGGATGAATGCTTATGAGGTTACTTGCTCCCTAAGGATAGAATACAGAGGATGCCAGAATCTTATGCACATGAAACCACAGGAGAATCATCTATATTACTTGTTGGTTAGCAAGCAAATACACATTTCTGCAGGGGATAATTATTTCTTTGTAACACAACACTGTTTCCAACTACCACGTGTCTGTTACAGTACATTTTATCTACCGGTATATGAATTTCATTGGTGTCATGAAAACAAATAGTGCATATTGCAAACCAGTGTACTGTCTCACACTCAAAGATATGGAAGAGTAGGATATTTGTGTGCATCAGGAATACGAGGGGTGCAGAGGATCCCAGAGCACTTATTTACCGGTACTCCTTCTCTATTAATGCTGTTATGTATATGAGATTTCACAGCTCTGTGGTCAGGCCATGAGGTCTGCTGCCCTTTCCTGATGTTGCTTGTCAGATGTGTCACGGTGGCATATGGCTGTGGCATGGTTTACTGGAGAGATGACAGAGTTCCTGTTAGCAGTATATTCTCTCGCTCTCTCTCTCTCTCTCTGTGTGGGTGTTTGTGCACCTCTGTGTATATGTTTCTAAAGTGTGTGTAAAGAAGTCTTCTCTGACTGACCTTCCTTGAGCACACACTAACTCTCTCTTCTTCCTTTCAAGCTTGACTGGAGCAACACAATGCCTTTATTTATTATTATTTCATGTTTGTATTTTTCTCTTCTCCTAATGTATTCATTTCCTCACCATTCTCCTTTCACTACTTGTCACCCAGTAATGGCCGACATCCAGTTGCTATTTAACAACCTATATTAATAAGGCAGTAATATTAATGTAATACCTTAAATCAGTCTTGAGTTGTCACTTCCTGAAGCGCGCCATGAAATTATCATTGCGCTATTTATGTGTGAGGCCATAAATGCTTCCTTATGTGCAGTGGTGGGGAGACAGCAGTATAATGTACTACAAAGCATATTCTCATAAGGGCCAGTTTATAACGACTGGCTGCTTGTAATCTGGCCAAATGAATCCGGCTTTGCCATTATATATCTCCTTTATTCACTTCAAAGGGAGGCAACTTCAAAGCAATATCCTCATGGATGACCACACTCTTGCCAGGATCACGTCTAGGTCACGTCCGAGCTTAATTCTCTTTGATGAAGTCATAATAAATACTCCAGAACGCTGACACCGGCTGACGCCAGTAATTAGATCAAATCAATGAGAGACAATTATTAGCAAGATATAAAGACCTCTTCATCAAATATGGCATCACAAAGCCTAGATTGGAAATTCATGTGTAAATGAATCTGGACATCAGCTTTGATAACTGGTAATGATTTGAGAAGCTGATAGGAGATTCAGACACTGTAACAGGAACACTAAACTGAGGGACATGTTCACATAGGAAACTAAATAGTGGACAACATACTATAGGATATTACAATATAATACTTACTCATATAATAAAAATGTTTTGAGATGTCTATAATAATTTAAAAAATACATTAGTATGCACATAACAGAATAATTATCTACTATACTCATAGTGACATTATGTATTGTAAAGACACACTTGACACTCACCCACGCATCTAGAAACAGTTCAAACGGACATACACTGGCTTATCAAATATTATATATATTTTTAAGAATACATAATTGTGTTGTAAAATGAGCCAGTGTAATGAAAACATTATAAATGGATCATTTACATCTTGTAAGTACTATGCAGTGTTATTCAGCAATAAAAATAATGTTTCGGACAAAAGAGAAGGTCCACTGTAGGTACATGCATTATTGTTTACTAACAACATACTCAAAACACCCTGACACGGTCTGCCCAGAGCCTTGAGAGAGATAGTGAGATAGTGAGATAATCACTATCTCTATCTCCATCACTCTGGGTCTGCCATCCAGTCTTGAATATGATTACACAGACAAGATACCTACTACACACACACACACACGCATGCACGCACACATGCGCACACACACACACATATACAATGCACATCCATAGCTTGTAGTCTTAAGCTCTGCACTTCGCATTGAATTAGATTTCGCTCTCAACATAATCTCTTTATTGGAAGAGACATTTCCCCCCCTCCTCCTCCCCCTTCCCAAACAGGGGTTCTGCAAGATGTACACTAATCCTTGCCTGTGCGACTACCCGGGCCGAGCTTTGATCACCCTGCGTTTGATGGGCGCTATCGACGGACCTCATCTGACACGATGGACACTCCTCAGCTCCCGAGCGCCCGCCGAGCGTCCGACCTGTTGAAACTGATGAGATTAAGGGCAGATAAGATTAAGCCACGATACAGTCGCGGCATCCTGCGAGGAAAGCGTTACTGAAGCGAGAGGCGACAACAACACTAAATGTTTTCTGAATGTTAAGAGTGCTCTGTGTGCTGGGAGTTTGTGTGCTGTTTTAAAGCTGCAATATGAGATCCCTGTTTTGAGATATTTCAGTCAACCGCCTTTGCAATCAGATAACTAGCATGACCATAGACTTTTACTAAAAAGTGCCCATTGGACAATCATGGAGTAAAATGTCAACATGCCCTGACAATATTAACCAATCAACGAATGTCCAAAAAAAGAGACAGGCTGTATTAATGATAACCGCCGGTGTGATTTCAGCACAGGTCAGAGTGGGGACATCCTTTCAAAAGGCCCTGTTGCAGAGGTCACTTTGCCTTTGGTGAGTAATGACATTTTGAAAGACTAATAATCCTCTAATGAAGCGGCATTTTTTGTCGGCCACTTTGGGGTCAGCTATGAGCGGGGCTTTGAGGGCAGGCTTTTTTTCTGTTGGGAGCTAGACATAATCAATGTCTGACTCAACCAGCCATCTAGCAGGTGACACACTCTACCTTTGATCTCACACTGGTCTCCTTCACATGAAGGTGCCTGTACCCCTACCCCATATGTTTGGCTCAAGGTCTATGCTTGCCCATTAGTTGGCTTGAGCAGTTCTGGTTATTGACTTCACATGAACTATATTCTAATTCTTGTATACCCAGACTGAAATATTCTGTGACATACTGAACCAGGTCCAGTGTGCGCGTGCACACACACACACACACACACACACACACACACACACACACACACACACACACACACACACACACACACACACACAGATACACACACACAAACACACACACACACACACACATACAGACACACACACACACACACACACACACACACACACACACACAGGCTTAAGTCATAATTGTGTGGTCCTGATGATCGCCAAGGTCGAATTGCTATTCATGATGCATAGGCGATAGAGCAGAAGGCATGCATCTGTGGGGAAAGCAGACAGGCCAGATGAGTTATGTGGTGTCCCATGCATGGGGACTGCACCCCTCCTTCCTCTGTCTACCCTCCCCATTTCCCTTTTACAGGGAAGATGAAAGTCATGAAATGAGCCCTCACAATATCGGGTGTCATGTTCAGGCCACACTCAAACACACACACACACGCACGCACGCACGCACGCACGCACACACACACACACACACACACACTCAAACACATTCATGCATACATAGACACACACACTCTCTCTCTCTCTCTCACACACACACACACACACACACACACACAAGGAACCAGAGAGGACACCGCTATTCTGCTCCACCCACTAAAAGAGAGAAATCATCGGGGGCTGATGTCTTGACAGAGCCCTTGGATGCAGCGGGTTGGGAAATCACCCGTCCTGCCCCCCCCTGGCCCCCACAATGAATGAAAATTCGTCGGAAGCACTTTTCCCATTTGTGTCTGTTTGAGCAGAATAGGCACCGTCTGAATAGCAAAGTCCCAGCTCCCCCCAACATTATTCATGTCGCGGGCCACGCTGGACGAAGAGGAGGGGAATTACAAATTACTGGAAAAAAATTCAAAACAAAGTGCTTTTGAGCCATTTGGCACTGGCCAAGTGGAGCCGGCATTGATTTCTTTAAGCTCAGAGTTGTATTACGGATGCAATTTAATATCTGAGAGAAGAGGGATCAGGATTTTCATAATCTTATGATAAGGAAAGGGCTTAAGAATAAAGAAGGGATTAATTCTCAGATCTGCCAATATGGTGGACGAAGTTTTTTTTTTTTTTCATTGGAAGTGATATGTCCCTTGCTGTATACAACCACTAAATATAACCCAATTATCCCCTTTCTCAGAATTTAATTTGCCCATGACATGTCTCAGTTCAAGACCTGGAGTAGAGAGCTTTATTGCACCTGTGGGTTTCAATATCCCGAAGCCCATCATCTACTCAGCATAGGCATATGTGAGCTTCAAAGGCCTTATTGGAAGGATACCGCATTAGCTTTAACGAAACGAGACAGGACGGTAAAGGTGAAAGCCCATAGCCTTATGCTTGAGGCCTGCTTTGTCAGATGATGTACGTGTCAGATTCTCTCTAAGCTCTCATGAGTAGCATGAAATGACCAATCAAAGTTCACATTATTCTACATTATCTAAGACAGAATTAAGTTCTAATTGAGGTCTGCCTGGAAAGAAAGTAAGGATTCATAATTTGTATCTAATGGGAACATAGGAAATTTCCCATGTTTTATTGAAAAGCTCTTTCTTCTGCAGTCTTAAATTTAGACACGCACATGACTCAGTCAGAGGATAATGGATTGACTTATGATGTCTTATGTGTCTATAATCTATCAATTAGCAGGAAACTAATGATGGAGTGTGAAGATGGTAATTTTACCGTGGAAGCGAGCGCATGCATGTCAAAATGAGTGACACATCGCGGGTACAATGTTGCATCACATGTTGAGAGGCTTCATTGATATGTAAAGGATCATGTTAATCAATTTTGCCATTCAGCACACATTCTCTGTGATTGCATATGGAAATGCCCTGGCACGATGACACCGAATGATTCCTACAACTGGCGAGGAGTTCAAACAGTGCCTGCCGAGCAAGGACGGTGGAAGGGCAAACGTTTCCCGGTGTCAGAGACGATTGCAGTAGACGGATCTCGTCCAGCAGAACTCAATGCAGCTTTGTATTCCTCATCAGAGGAGAAAAAAAGGACATTCTCCTGTCACTGACAATGGCAATTTATCTTTAATCTAGAGCGCAAAGAGATTTTAGTGATATGTTTTCCACTTCAGGCCAAGATTATAATGAGTAAAAAAACATAATGAACACAACGTTTTTAAAAAGTCCTTACATCTAAGACTATTCAATCTGATTATAACGTTCAATGTGGTAGTGATTGACCCCGAGCGAGAAACTGCTGGTGTTAGTTGGAATGTGCCAATCAGACTTAAACTAAATTGTCTTCATATACAGTATGTGTGTCAATGTGGTAATTCCATAGGATCACTGTGTAATTACAATGTCAGATTCCAAACAACACCCAGTCCACTAAGAGCTGTGCGTGCTCTCTCATAAGCAAGATGTTTTTCAGCTTGAATACATTAAACAGAGAGGTGTTCATTGGTGTTCAAGTGTGATTTGTAGAGTGATTACACCTACACAAAGCTTCTTATTAATTGTATTTAATATGAATAAGCATATGCATATCCATAGGATTAACATGCTAATGTACACATGCATATGTAAGCCAGATTGCAACATTAATATTTCCAATTAACATAAGTTCACACTCGGTTCACACTCTGTATCATGTTTCAACGCGCTTTAGGTCAATATCACACTGAACTTCTCCTTTAATTATCATTAGCAATTACAACAATTAATAGCTATTAGTCAAACTAAAGATGGAGTACAAACAAGCATAAACAATAAGCATAACAATAAACATGTTATGTATTAATGCGCTGCATTCATTTTGTGAAGTCCTTTCCACATGAAAGAAAGGTCAACAGTCTTATTGTTCTCACTCGATGCCACAATATTGACGGTAACACAATAAAGTCTAGTAGCGTTTCTGACCTTCTAATGGCCTATTTGCTCTGTTGTATTTTTGCAGGCTGCGGCTGACCCTTTTGCCTTCACTCCCCTAACCACCACAAGACCGTCCTCAGACTGACCCTTCAGGTGTGCTGACTCTGACAATGAACAAGAGGCGGGCGGCCCCTGACGCTACAGCACCAGGCCAGGGGAAATGCCTCGGTACAGGCATTAGCGTGCCTCGGCCCTGATTTGCGTCATCAGTGGGCCGTGCAGGGCTGCGAGGGTCATACAAAGGCCTGTGCACTTACCCAAACCGTGTGTTAGAAGAGCGCCACTTCATCCACAGCAGTACTGAGTGTGGTTTGTGTGTGTGTGCGTGTGTGTGTGGTAGGAGGGAGGGGGGGGTGACCCAGTGGGACGTGTAAACAGAGGTGGGGGAAGCACTCAGGCAGTCTGGCATAAGACTTTGACACATTTGTCAGCGTTGGTTGATGAGACAGAGCCTAGAAAGGGGAAGAAGAAAAGAGGAGGAGAAAAGGAGGAGAGGAAAAGAGTAGGAGGAGAGGAAGAGGAGAGGGAGCAAGAGGGCAAATGGCACCCTGGGGGACAGACAGCGAGGGGGCAAACGGCTGGAGACCTGTAGGGCCTTGGCAGACTGCGGTAGCATGTGAGCTGGGTTGAGACTTAAATGCGATTAGATGTGTGGAAAAAAAGCAGCGCGAGAAAACATGCAGATATGGGTGGGAAGAGCTGCATCTCTCTCTCTCTTTCTCTCTCTACCTCCCTCTCTCTCTGTCTGAATGTGTGTGTGTGTGTGTGTGGGTGTCTTCATTGGGTAGAAACACACAGTCTTCTCTGTGTGTTTCTACCCAATGTCTTCTACATGAAAGGACAAAATGTAATACTCTTTCATTTTGTCAGACACCAAACAGGACGAGGACCACAAAAGCATCACGTTCAAAAGTTTATTTAAGGGTTGGGGGTTAAGGGGGTTTCAGGGGTTCCGGGGGGGGTACAGGAGTTCCAGAGAGTCTGCGTGTGTGTTCCCCAGTAGCCTAACAGCGATGGCAGGAGCTGGATGATCCGGGAAGTCCTGGGGAAACACACACACAACAGCAATTGAAACGAAGCAGCAGTACAGTCAAGGACTAGGCGGTATTCGTAGAAGAGGGACGGAAGGCAGGTCAAGATTACCGGGGCTGGAGAACACAGAAGTAGTCGAGCGGGTCCGGGATCACAGGCAAAGAGTCAGAGGCGTTTTCCAAAACAGGCAGGTAACTGGTGCTGGTTGCAGACGATCTGACAAGTGTGGACTGAAAAGCAAGGCTTTATATACAGGGCATGATGAGTGGTGAATGCAGTGCAGCTGGTAGGTAACGAGGGTGAGGCAGAGCAGAGCAGAGCAGGAACAGGTGGAGGTCAGACTTCAATCAGCGTGTGTTACCAGGCAGAGAGAGAGCTCATGACACATTTAGTTGTAATTACACAGGCTTTTCACATAGACACAAAGCTTACTGAATATGTTTACAAAGCTTATGTGTTGTGAACACACAGAAATATGCAGGCCAGTATGGCACACTCTCAAACACTTAAACACTTGAGGCATTCTCTGGTTTTACACATGCCTCTATCAAAGCAAGTCAAGAGATGATCAACACATAATAAACACTCCTCTTGGATGTTTTGTTGCTGCTGTAGTTGCTTTTGTTGTGATTGTTCTTGTTGTTGATAGCTCGTTGGCTCTGTCCTTTGTAGATATTCATATTTTTGCCTCAGGTGGACTTTCCCCCTGTTTCCTGAACTCATTATTTGCTGAGATTAATAGAAATGATGGTATCGGTGGCAGCGAAGGCAGCTAAGCTGTGTCTAATAGGCTCGCGTCTAGACACCCCATTCCAATTATCCACTGTAAATAGATTCCAGAATTCTGCTCAAGGCTTTGTTTATTCAATTCCCCTCTCTTCACATCCTCGCCATGATGCTTTTAAAATATTCACGTAACTCGCAGAGACTGAAGGTTACTTAGAGCAAAAGAATAAGGGGGGACACAGAGGAGAATAGAGTGGAAGAGAGAAAGAAAAGGGGGGAAACCCTTGAAACGAATAAGAAGTTAACCCTCAACCCTAGGATGCACTGATGCATTAGTGCAGAATGAGAGGAGAAGTGTTTTCACTTTAACTGACATAACTTATTAAAGCAAAAAAGGGTGTCCTGACAGCTTCCAAGTTGTTGTGGGAGCTTAGCAACAGTGGCTTGTGAGTAGGACATAGACACACTGTTGACTGGTTTGCTAAATCTCTTTGTAAGATATTGGGCAGTTGGCAGCAACATGTTTATAATTCCAAAAGAGTAGTATACATCGCACACTGGAGGGTATATTTTGCTGACTTTATTTGGCGTGAACAACGCGTTTCGCAAGTTGCTTCATCAGGTTCACGTTCACAGTCAATCTGACACCCGCAGGTGAAACAGGTGGTAACATCATCACATGACCACACCAGACCCAGTGAGAGTACTCCACACTCTAACACACCAGAAATTGCAATCAGTATCATCAATTCAATATCCTGCATATTTTAGCTTGCATATAGGCCTACATATACACAATCTATGTCATTTAAGCATATTTGTATCAAAAAACATATTGCATGTTCAAAAATACAATAGATTTTAATTTCGGTCATTACCCATATCAACCAACAATTCAATTACATAGTATAATACACTCTATACAAAAATATACTCTATTTACAAAAATATAATCTATTTACAAAAACAAACTCTACATACACATCTTATCCCAAGAATACACTTAAATCCAGTACCTCATTCAGACCGTATGGTTCTACTGTGCTGAGTTCATTTATCCAAAAGGCCTCTCTGCAAAAGTTGTTTGATTAAATTACCTCCTTGTGGTTGAGGTTTGATCCTCTCAAGACCTATAAACTTAAGGGTAGTGGCTGGTCCATGACTCTAAACTAAATAGATTATATTTTTTATACTGATTTCTGGTGTGTTAGAGTGTGGAGTACTTTCACTGGGTCTGGTATGGTCATGTGATGATGTTACCACCTCATTCACCTGCGGGTGTCAGATTGACTGTGAACGTGAACCTGATGAAGCAACTTGCGAAACGCGTTGTTCACGCCAAATAAAGTCAGCAAAATATACCCTCCAGTGTGCGATGGATACTACTCTTTTGACTTTTCAATAGTTATACTGCACACCATCACCATCAGCACCTGGAGCAAGAAGAGCTGTACACAGAGATTTTGACCTTTGATGTTTATAATTCCCTATGCCAAAACCTTGCCAAAACCTCATACCCAGACAAACAAATAATAATATAAAATAAAAATAAAAAACAAGAAATATGTATGTAAAGAGAAAAGGCAAAACACCAATGAATGAATGAATGACTGACTGAATGAATGAAAGAAAGAATGAATAAATGAGGGGGTGGCTAGAGAGAATGAGCCAGAGGAGGTCTATCAGAAGTCAAGCCTCCTGATGCCATGGAGAATACTTGCTAACGGCGCAAAAGAAAAGTCTGAGACTGAAGTAGCCAACTTGAAGTCATCATCTGCCGCATGGCACATCACAACTGACATCAAGTCACAACCTAAAATCTCAATATAGAGCCGGCTGAATCTTTCATGAATTTATCATCTCTTATTTATGACAACACTGTGCCCTTTCTTTATTTCTTTTTTTTTTCTCTTTTCTTTTTGGGAGGGTAGCCTGCATGCCCCGTACTGTGCTGACAATAGCATCTGTAGAGGGCTGTCCCACTCAAATCCTGATGAAATTTCAGGAGCAAAGCCACGGTGACCTTGACCTCAGAAAACCAGTCAGGTAGGTTATAATGCTGAAGAGTTCTCTATTTCTCATCTGATTTGATCTCTCTCTCTCTCTTTCACTTTAATGGGTGGGATGGCTCAGTTTCAAGTCAGGGTTCATGAAATGATTATTCGCTGATTACACCATGTTGGTTTCCTTGCTACCTGACTTCTAATTCCAGTGCCTTTGTACCTTGGTTAAAGCATCTGTTGCTTTAACTGTGGCTTTCGTCGGGAACATTACAAACACAGGCAATCTGTCTCTTGTGATTTGGGAACATTTAAAAAAGGACAGGTGAATCAAGGGGAGTGGCTGCATACCACAAAGACAGTTTGAGTTGCATCAGGGGCGCAGGAGATATTTTGAAAGTGAGGGGGACCAAATTGTGAACACAAACCCATAGTGAGATCAGATTTTCAGATATCGGATCGCCACCTCTGGCCCACTTTCGACCATCATATTTTAAACTTGCCAGAATATTAAGATAATACCATTGATTGTTTTCAAAATATTTTTTGATAAAAATTGTGAAAACTGTGAGATGAGCACAACGCCAGATCTGCCCTCAGACCAGCTTCTTGCTATGTGCAATTCTACTTTTATGTATTTTTTTTTTATTATTTATTTCACACTACTTGGGCCAATGGTAGAATACTGGTCACTACATGGGATAATAAGCAACATGGGATGTTGATATTTTATGAAGCCATGAATGAATCATCATGCCTATGATCCAAACATAGACTACATGATCAAATAGCCTAGTTAGCAGGCCCGGATCTAGGCCCGCTCAGATTGGGGCAAATAGAAATTTGGGGTGGGCACAATGAATACACCCCGCCCCCCCCAACTCAGTTTCACATTAAAACCCGTATCTAGCAAACATGACATATTACATAGAACTGTTAATCATAGACCTGGTTTTAATATTTACAGATATCTAGGCTATATTTAACATTTATTTTCTATGTGGCCTGTTATAAAATCATGTATTGGACAATTTAAACACACTGTGAAACCTGAAGCCCAAAGTTGGAGACATGCATTTAGACATTGCTGCAAATGTAAAACCGGATTACTCTGGAATGGCTAACTGTACAGGGGAATGCTTTACACCTTTTTATTCGGTAAGGTCTGCTGTTTCTTCTAATACATGGTTTGTCATGTGTTCGGGAAAAATTCGTGAAGTATTCCACCGAGATGAATGGGTAGGAAGATGGGCGCAGAATGTAACATGATAAATTAAAGTAGCTTTTCTCACAAACCGTTTACCACAACTTGCGGCTAACATCGTTTAAAAGCTGAGAAAAAGCTCTTTCGTGTGATGTGATACATGTAATATCTTCGTGAAAAGTAGGCTATCGGAGTATAGCCTATTTCAGCAAAGAATGGGTGAATTTGGACGCACTTTCTTTCTTGCCGTGCGCTGTCACATTCTCCACTGCGTAAAAGACAGGCTAAATTAATTTGCGTTGTGAATGCTAAGCTTAATCAGGCCATAGGCTAAATAAAAATCGCTAGTCGGATGCAAAGCAGAATATAGAAAGAAATGGGCACCAAGGCCACAGTGGCCTGTAAACCTCCGATTTTCAAAGGGCCAATGCAAGGGGCAAGGACGTGGCCGCCGTAAAATTCCCACCCTGCTTATAACACAGTTAAGGAATGACCAATGTTAACTAGAAATGCAATTCCGAGGAATTACACGAGGGGATGCAATCTGCTGGTTAGGGTGTTGGTGGGGCTGTTGAGCTTGCTGCTAGCTGGTTGGTAGGGTAATTGTGATACCTGCAAAGGTGCTTTTAGAGTAACCAAATTTGAATCTTGTGTGACATGGCATTCTTGAGATATCACACTCAAGGTGTTTTTGACCTTGACATTTGACCTTCAACCTCCAACATCAACTCACTTCACCTTTGAGTCCATAAAAACACTCGTACCAAATTTGAAGCATGTACGTCAAGCCGTTCTGGAGATATAATGCTGAATGCATGAGATATGGCTGGGACTTTTATTTTGACACACAGGAAACACTTTAACAGGATGTGTAGTTCAGGTAGAGCTAAATTGTATGCTTAGAAGCTGAGACAGTTGGATTTCTCACAGGTGACACCTGTGCCAGTGTTCTGATTAGCCTGGGAACTGCTCTGAGAACTACTTAACGAGCACAGCTGGCTCTATTATGACATCACAGCCCCCATTCAAGTCTATGGGGGCTGTCTATATTACAAATATCTCAAAAAGTATAAACTTTTCAAAAATGAAAAATGGATAGGACGGTAAAGCCTTGGAAGATCTACGGAACGGTGTTTGAACCAAATTTGTACGTTAAGCGGTTTGGGCTGAATAGCGTGCACAAAAAGGTAAAAAGAAAAATAATAATAACTAGAAATGCAATTCCAAGGAATTACCAGTGCATGGAAATGCTAAAGTTGTGATGTAAAATATCACACAGAGTAAAAACAAACTATATTGGTTGCTTGGTAGATGAGGTTTAATATAGTTGGAATGACTGAACAGTTAAATAGATAGGTAGATAGTGTAAGGTTAAATTATTTAGGTAGATAGTTGACGATAACTGAAAGTTGGAATGGCTCTAATGTTTTCTAGCAGTTATGCTAACTATGTTAACAAAGATAATAATATTAACCAAGTTACTTAACTTAGTTAATTTAGCTAATGTTTTCTAGCAGTTTTTTTAAATGTTAATAATGCTAATGTTGTTAACTATGTTAACAATGCTAACTATGTAACTTAGCTAATCATTTATAACAGTTATGCTAAAATACTATGAATGCTAACATGCTAACCATGTGACTTAGCTATTCATTTTTAGCAGTTATACTAACAATGCTAACTATGCTAACCATGTGACTTAGCTATTCATTTTTAGCAGTTATACTAACAATGCTAACTATGCTAACCATATTACTTAGCTAACTTAGCTAATGTTTTCTAATAGTTTAGTCAAAACCTAGCCTAACCTAGCTAATCATATTTAGCAGTTATGCTAACTAACATGCTAACTATGCTAACCATGTGACTTAACTAACCTAGCTAATCATTTTTAGCAGTTATGTTAACTATGCTAACTAGCATGTTAACTATGCTAACCATGTGACTTAGCTAACCTAGCTAATCATTTTTAGCAGTTATGCTAACTATGCTAACTAACATGCTAACTATGCTAAACATGTTACCAGAGCACTCAAAAAATACTCTATAGAAATGCATGGGGCTAGTTTGTCACGCCAATATGGCCGTTGTCTACACATATCCCACCCCTTCCTCGGCAAAACGTCGACATGTGAATACATTGAGCCAATCATATGGTGTGTTGTGAAGACATCGTGCCAATCATGTGTTGTGATCTCGCCGCTGGAGCAAGATTGGTGTCGTGAAGCCTTGCGCACGCGCAGTTCAACCCAAAGACTGTGCCCGATGATTGCCCATAAAACGTTGGTATATGGCCGCCGAGTGGAGGGACTTGCCTAAAAGGACTTTGATGTTACTTAGCTAACTTAGCTAATCATTTTTAGCAGTTTTGTTAAAAATGCTAACTAGCATGCTAACATGCTAACTATGCTAACCATGCTAACTACCTACAGTGGGTAGGAGTCATAGTTGATGACAAGTAACAGTTACAATGGCTGAACAGTTGAAAAGTTCAGTAGTTTAAAGGGTTAAATAGTTTAACAGTGAAATATTGTAGTGAGGACTTTTATTTTGAAACAGTTTTTGGTAGAGGAAGCAGTTGAACAGGATGTGTAGTCTTAATAAGGCCAGTTTGTATGCTTAAAGCCTGAGACTGGCAGTTGATCCAGGTGGCCTGAACACCTGCCATCGTGGCCTACTCCTAGCTCATTCTTGGCACTTGAGGTTAATGACGCTACAGAGACTCTCTGCTCTACACTGGCATCTTGTCTGAATGCAGCATGTCCTCTTTCCTCAAGACCTACTCATTCTAAACCTCGCCATCCATGGCTGACGAACAGTATAGTCTCAGTACGAAAGGAACTTAGAGCTGCTGAGAGGAAATGGCGTAAATCCAGAGATGGAAATGATCTTAGTAACTACCAGTCTTTGCTGTCATCCTTTTCATCCACTGTTACACTTTCAAAAAGGCATTCTATCAAAGCAAGATTGAGAGCCACTGACAGTAGAAAACTTTTTTCTACTTTCAAATCTCTTCTCAATCCTCCACCACCACCATCAACTACTTCACTGTCAGCAAATGACTTTGCAACATTTTTCACTGAAAAAGTTGCTAAAATAAGTGCTCAGTTTGATGCTCCTATAAGGAGGCCTTTGCCTTGTGTTAGTATGACCGCATCATTTGACTCTTTCTCTCCTCTTGATGAGGAACCAGTCTCTCAATTGCTTCAGCGATGTCGTCCAACAACATGCCCATTAGATCCTGTCCCGTCCACTCTTCTACAGTCTATCTCACCCGCTGTTCTACCAGCAGTCACACATGTATTTAATGCTTCACTCAGTTCTGGAATAGTTCCTTATTCTTTTAAACAGGCTAGTGTTACACCTCTGCTAAAGAAAAGTACACTTAATCCAACTGAGGTGAAGAACTACATACCTGTCTCCCTTCTTCCTTTCTTGTCAAAGGTTTTGGAGAAAGTGGTCTTCAAGCAAGTTTGTGACTTTCTTCATCAGAATAATCTACTAGACCCTATGCAGTCTGGTTTCAAGTGGTCATTCTACTGAAACTGCTCTTCTGTCTGTGACTGAAGCATTGAGAGTAGCTAAGTCATCAGTATTAATTCTACTAGATTTATCTGCAGCCTTTGATACTGTTAACCATGACATTCTCCTATCTATACTATCTGAACTGGGAATTTCTGGAAAAGCTCTTGACTGGTTTGAATCTTACCTTAAAGGGCGTTCTTTCAACGTGTCTTGGCAGGGACAGGTATCTAAGTCTCATGACCTCACCACAGGTGTGCCTCAGGGATCAGTATTAGGACCCTTGCTTTTCTCTATTTACACCACTTCCTTAGGTGATACCATTCGCTCCCATGGATTTGACTATCACTGTTATGCAGACGACACTCAACTTTACCTGTCTTTCCCACCTGATGACTCTAGTGTTTCCCACCGGATTTCTGCATGCCTTAAGGATATTTCAGCCTGGATGAAAGATCGGCACCTTCAGCTTAATCTCTCAAAAACAAGAGTTTTTGGTGTTTCCAGCTAAAACAGCTATTCCCCAACAGATTAACATCCAGCTTGACTCAACTTCACTGACACCAACTAGATCGGCACGAAACTTGGGCGTTGTAATTGATGACCGACTTAACTTCTCTGAGCATATAGCTTCTATTGCAAAATCATGTCGGTTTATGCTTTACAACATTAGGAAGATCAGACCTTATCTGACACCAGATTCCACACAACTTCTTGTTCAGACCATGGTCATCTCTAAGCTGGACTATTGTAATTCACTATTAGCTGGCTTACCCGCTTGTGTAACAAGATCATTACAGCTGATTCAAAATGCTGGAGCACGCCTGGTCTTCAATCAGCCAAAGAGGACACATGCAACTCCTCTCCTAGTTACTCTCCATTGGCTCCCTATAGTAGCCAGAATTAAATTTAAATCTCTCACTTTGGCCTATAGGACACTAACTAGATCTGCTCCTAGTTATTTTAATTCAATAATCAAGCCTTACATCCCCAACCGCCCACTGCGGTCTTCTGGTGAGCGTATGTTGTGTCGACCAGTCATGAAAACTGGGTCTAATTCCAGACTCGTTGGGTCGTTTAAGAGGGGTCTAAAGACATTCCTATTCAACATATACTTAGTTGTTTAAGCGCTTATGTGTTATGGTTTATATAATGTTGTTTTATTTTAATTGGGCTGTTAATTAATTTGACATTATTGTTTATTATTGATATTCTCCTTAATGTAGTCTTAGCATGTCATTGTTTTTATATTATTGATTGAATTGACATTATTGTTTTATTATTGCCTTTCCCCTTTTTTACATTGTTTTTTATTAGGCTATTGCTTGAATTGATATTATTGTGTACTACAACTATTCTCCTTACTATATTTGACCTACATTTTAATCTGTTCCCTGTTCAATTTTAAATATTATTATGTTGTTTTGTATTTATGTGTCGCTTTGGACAAAGGCGTCTGCTAAATCCATAACCATAACCATAGGATTCTAATTGCTAAACGGCCGTATTATGATGTCACAATCAGCAATGTTAAGTCTATGGGGATTTTTAAAAAGTTTTTCTTTAATAGTTTAAAAAGTATAAAAGTTGAAAAGTTGAAAAGACATAGCAGCTTGGTCCGTTTGAATACCTACGTTACAAAGTTTGAATGAAGTTTTTAAGTTAAACTGTTCAAGAGAAATTGCGTACGGAAAAAGTGGTAAGCAGAATAATAATAACTAGAAATGCAATTCCAAGGAATTACCAGTGCATGAAAATGCTAAAGTTGTGATGTAAAATATCATGTATAGTTAAAACAGATAATACAGAGATGGTTACTACGGTGATGCTAGGATAGACATGGTGGTTGCATAGCTTAATAAAAGTTGATAGTTTAAAAGTAGACTGTTTAAAAGCTGAATGTAGAAAGTTTAAAAGTTGTTGATAGACAGTAGATAGTTTAAAAGTTGTTGATAGACAGCTAGTTTAATAGATAGTTTAATGATAGTTTAAAAGTAGACCGTTTGAAAGTTGAAAGTAAATAGTTTAAAAGTTGTTGACAGACTATAAGTTTAATGAATGTTGATATTCAAATAGTTTAATGGCTGTGTATAGGTACATATTTGACGATAACTGAAAGTTGGAATGGCTCTGATGTTTGCTAGCAGTTATGCTAAGATTTTTAACTATGCTAACCATGCTACTTAGCTAATGTTTTATAGCAGTGCTAGAAATGCTAACATGCTAACCATGCTACTTAGCTGACGTTTTCTAGCAGTTTTAATAAACATGCTAACTATGCTAGCAATGTTAACTATGCTAACCATGCTACTTAGCTAACTTAACTAACGTTTTCCAGCAGTTTTGTAAAACATGCTAACTATGTTAACCATGTGACTTAGCTAACCTAGCTTATAATTTTTAGTAGTTATGCTAACTAGCATGCTAACATACTAACTATGCTAACCATGTGACTTAGCTAACCTAGCTAACCATTTTTAGCAGTTATGCTAACTATGCTAACTAACATGCTAACAATGTTAACAATGCTAGCCATGTGACTTAGCTAACCTAGCTAATCATTTTTAGTAGTTATGCTAACTAGCATGCTAACAATGCTAACTATGCTAACCATGTGACTTAGCTAACCTAGCTAATCATTTTTAGTAGTTATGCTAACTATGCTAATTAACATGCTAACAATGCTAACTATGCTAGCCATGTCACTTAGCTAACCTAGCTAATCATTTTTAGTAGTTATGCTAACTATGCTAACTAACATGCTAACTATACTAACCATGTGACTTAGCTAACCTAGCTAATCATTTTTAGCAGTTTTGTTAAAAATGCTAACATGCTAACTAACTACAGTGGTTAGGAGTCATAGTTGATGACAAGTGTTGACATAGTTGATGACAAGTTAAAAGTTGTTGATAGACAGCTAGTTTAATAGATAGTTTAATCAGTTTAAAAGTAGACTGTTTAAAAGTTGAATGTATATAGTTTAAAAGTTGAATGTACATAGTTTAAAAGTTGTTGAGAGACAGCTAGTTTAATAGATAGTTTAATCATAGTTTAAAAGTAGACTGTTTAAAAGTTGAATGTATATAGTTTAAAAGTTTAAAAGTTGAATGTAGATAGTTTAAAAGTTGTTGATAGACAGCTAGTTTAATAGATAGTTTAATGATAGTTTAAAAGTAGACCGTTTAAAAAAGTTGAATGTAAAAAAGTTCAGTAGTTTAATGGGTTACATTGTTTAACAGTGGATTATTGTAGTGAGGACTTTTATTTTGAAACAGTTTTGGGCAGAGGAAACAGTTGAATAGGATGTGTAGTCTTAATTGACCCAGATTGTATGCTTAAAGCCTGAGGCTGCAGGTGGACTGAACACCTGCCATAGGATTCTAATTGCTTAACGGCCGTGTTATGATGTCTGTCGGCAATGTTAAGTCTATGGGGATTTTTTCTTTAATAGTTTAAAAAGTATAAAAGTTTCAAAGTTGAAAAGACATAGCAGCTTGGTCCGTTTGAATACCTACGTTACAAAGTTTGAATGAAGTTTCTAAGTTAAACTGTTCAAGAGAAATAGCGTACGGAAAAAGTGGTAAGCGGAATAATAATAATAAGAAGTTGTTGAAGTTGCCTAGGAAGAACAGTACAGTGCATTTTCATGCACTGTAATAAGAAGAAGCCTAGGAAGAACAGTACAGTGCATTTTCATGCACTGTAATAAGAAGTCTCCGGATTTCAATAGAGGGGATGCATCCCCTCTAACAAACTAACTGGCTAGATCACCTTAGAAAGCTAACACGCACATTAGCTAAAAACAAACCTTATTCAAACGAGAATAATACAAAAAAGGTCTTTATTTAAACCAGCAACAAGAATCTATATTACATCTAGTAGCCTATAACCTTTATGGAAATATAGCTAAGCCCTCTCTACTGAAGTATGAAACAGCAAGTGATGCACTCAGTGTGGAATGGTACACGAACACGTAAGCTGCTGCTCCGGTAGCTTATTTATACTATCCAACCAGCAAATCAGCACCCTCGAAATTCAGATGGGACGAATTAGAAAAGTGTGATTGGCAGATTCAATAGCTGTCAATTAAAATTGACCAATTAGGTGGGGCAGAAGAAATATTTGGAGGGGCATTGCCCCTCCCAGCCCTATTCTAGATCCGGCCATGCTAGTTAGGCCTACTTAAATTGTCTGGTATAAACCAAATCAACTCTCCACTGTGTGTTTGCAGTTAATATTTATGCAACGTTAGAACTTAACAAGTGTTGGGTTAACAAGTTACCAGTCCAGAACACACAGAAAATTGCAACAGGAAGTTGCCTTTATAATCAACTATTTGTTCCAACAGCATTTAAACAAAACATTTATAAAATTGAAGAAAAAAAATACATAAGAAGTAAAATAAAATACTGTTACTGTAGTAACTGTATCACATTATCCCAAGCTTCAAAGAGCTCCCCACGTCTGTGACAGGCAGACGTGACATCGCTAAATTCTCAGCTTGTTTATACCCCACACTGAACGCATGAGAACGCTAGGCCCATCACTCTGGGGTGTGGTAGCCTACTCTCTGGGATTTATGCACCAAGGTAACTGAAGTACCCAATTTGTGTCTTGAAATTATGTTTGAAATAAATGTCTTAGAACAAAAACGTTGATAGACTTGTATTTTATAGTTAGGCTAGTGAAAACAAGTTGATAAGTATACATGTAGGCTAGTTGAGTTTGTTATCATAAACATAACAGCTAACGTCATGTTGAGCAGGAGGAGTTGAGCACTAGCTACCATAAATCCTCAAATTATGCCCGGGATTGATTCTATTTATAGCAGGACAAATAAAGGCAGGTTCCCATATACAAGACGGGGTAACACTTGCCTACCATACCAACAATTGCCATCAGTCCACTAGAAGACATTGTTTTGATTTAAGTCAATGAAATAACACCTCTTCTTAATATTTTATTATATGTTGTATTGTATTATGTTGGTTGGATTAATAGCCTACCATTGGCAAAGAAAAGTAGTTTTCCTACCATGGGTCTCCAACACACGTTCTCAAGCTCATTCTCTTGCTGCCCCTTTCGAGTTAATTGCCAGAGGCTGAAGCCTACTACATTTAAACACAATTGTTGCGACTCAAGGCATTCCAGCCTACGAATTTTATAAAAAAAAGTACTAAATCATGCATAATTAAACAATTTAGGCTACTTGGCTATGCAAAAAGGTTTCCATTACAGCACAACCCCTATTCAATGAAGGGCTGCCTTGTCTCGCAATAAACAGCAGTGGAAATCCCGACACTTGTTCAACTGCATGAAACTTAACAGTGAACCATCAAATATCTCCCAGATTTCAGTGCCCATCAGTCCCAATATTTAGCAATATAATCAAACAGTCCAAAAGTAAATTAAATCCCAAACCAAACCAAAAATGCTTTTGATAGCCTACTGGTATGGCGCTCCAAACGAAATGCATGTCTAAATGCAGGTTAGAAATATTTTTAAAAGCCTGCCTTGAATACCAGCCTGCCTCAAATAAAGATGATGATGAATGATTTATGCTAAGCAAGTAGCCAGATTATTTTATGAATGTTAGTAGACAAACTGGCTTCAGATGTCCAATCGAGTGAATATGAGATTGTGCAGTCTTACAGTACTGTTAATGGGGAGTTTTACAGTTAGCGCAAATCCTATATGTTATTATTTATTTAGCGTACCTATAAGGCTTTTTTTCCTTATCAAAAGTGAGGGGGACGATGGCTGTCTCTTCAGCACTGCGGGGGACATATCCCCCATGTCCCCCGTACCTCCTGTGCCCCTGAGTTGCATAGATTCCACCCCCCTCAAAATATCAAAGTAAACAAGATTCTAAAAAGTATCCCCTTTTTCATTTCTTCTGATATATTATTCAGCATCCAACCTTTTCAATCACTCCAGCTTGCAAGCATTTGCCGAGTGCTGCAATAAATAATTAAATCCATCATCATTATTGATTGTCATAACATTTATGTGGACAGGAGGGGATTTTTGTTTTTCCCCCAATAAAAAATCATTATTCCATATAATACTCGCACTGAAACCACCCAATAAATTCCGTGCAGTTTAGAGAGGACATTTCCGACAAAGCCTCGCATCCTTCATAAACGCACAGTTCAGTGCATTTAACTCCCGACATGGGAGAGCCAGAAGTCGCTCCAAGCCAATCACTGCAGCTTTTATGACCCCATATCCTCCTCTGGAACTGACAAATGCTTTTCATAAAGCAGAGGAAAAACTCTTCAATGGCCACGGTCACAGCCTTTCGAGCACTCTAGCAACACAGAGGCTCATAAAGATAAACGGACTGTGATCCAGACTCAGTTCACTCCACACAAATAGTGACACAAACTAAATAGGCTTGGCAATATGTTCTCCCCTCCCCCAAGATGAATTGAATTGAATTTGACAGTGCTCCAAGCACATATTTGTTTTCCTTTACAACTTTTTGTCAGGATTGTTTTTCTTTGTTTTGTTTTGTTTTTCTTTATCGCATGTTTGTTTGTTTAGCTGATTGTTTGCTTCTCATAATGAGAAGCTCACTTGCAGTGCAGGTGTGTGGACATGGGGACATCCTTTCCATATTTCTCATTCTGTTACAAAAAACAGAAAACGCAGAGCAGTTTGCCAGTGGCTCAATGCTCAGAGCTCCATACCAGAAATTGTGATTGAATGTGAATGTGCTTACCTGGGGATCCAGTGTCTCTGTGTGTGTGTGCAGAAGGTGGTCTATGGGAAAGAGTGGCTGGAGTGATGAGTGGGTGGGTTTTTTCTGTGTGAGCAGAGGGCAAAGGTTTTCTCCGGAGTTCATCTCTGTTTTTTTTAGCTCCCCCACCTTCCCTTTTTCGATAACGCAAATCTTCCCTTTCATGTTGTTGTTGTCATCTATTTCTATATTTTCTTTCCTCCTTCCCTCTCTCTCTGTGTCTCTCCATGTGTGTGTGTGTGTGTGTGTGTGTGTGTGCTGGTGATTCACAGGGCACAGGGAATAGCTGTGGTGGGGAATGGCCTCGGGGCCCTGCCTCCTGCGAGAGACTGGGGGCTAGAGAGGCGCGAGTTGCTGCCCCGCTCCACGCACGAGCGCCGCTCCCCTGCGTCTCCTACACTTTATCTTGCCTGAGCAAGCTGGGCCGCCAGGTATTCGTAATGCGTTATTTGAAAAAGAAAATAGTAAGAAATTCCCCCCTCTCTCTCTCTCTTTCTCTCAGCATGCTAAGTCTGATAAATGTGTGAAATGTAAAAGAGTTGTTAGGAACCCTGGCATCAAACCGACGTGATGTGTTATATATATATATATATATTTATTTATTTGTGTGTGTATGTGCTTTTGCGAAGTAGCACCATACCCAATGTAATATGATGTGCATTAAGGTACCATTACCCACCCTGCCACAGCTTTTTAGTGGCATCCATATACTTCTGCTTTTTTTATATGTTACCGTTATACAAGTGCTATTAAATAGCAGATGAGAGTCAATTGTGGATGTAGTGAAGCAGCAGTGACGCCACCAGCAGGTGGTCTGGGTTCCATTCCTGAATCTGCTGCTTCGAACCCATGTCTGTAATACAGTCATTTCCTGTGTAAGCCGCATTGTGTATAAACCTCAGGACAACGTTTCATGTAAGTTAAAAAACAAAAATAAAACCGTATTAATACCATATTAACTGCCCCCATGCATTAACCTTATAGCTGAAAAAAGTTTGCAAAATCAATGTATAAACCTTGGCTAACAGTTGGGAAATTAACAGTGTATCAGTCAACTTATTAACTTTAACTTCTAAGCAACTAGTCAGCTATATAAAACCATCACAGATTGGGTAAAGTCATTTTGTAGTTATGTCTTTCATTAAAGAAAATATTTGTTTTAAAAGTCAAAACATTTATTTAAAAGATTAATAGCAACACTGAGCATATGAGAATGTCAAGGTTGATTGGATGCCATCAACATTGATTTGGTTGTGTTTGCTCATCAAATTCCACGGATAAATGTTAGTGCTACAATTTCACCCATTACCACTTTTATTTATTGAATTATGTATATATTTATAAATATGTGAACCCCCTCTCAAGGTCCTGTTCGCTCAGGAGTGAAGCTGAAATTATTTTACCAATTAAAATTTCATGGCCCTTGAGAATGGTATGCAACATCTGGCCGCTTTGGCTGAAATCACACTCAACTTAGCAAAGAGACAGGCACGCAAAATAGAGAGAGTGAAAAAAATGGCTCCTTTTAGATTAACAAATGATGGGGTGTCATCTTTGTATCAGGGCGTGGTTAGATCTCTCCACAGATAACACATTCTTGGAAATGTATTGGTCCATTTATCCAACCATGGACAGAATATCTGCTGATCCAGAGCTGCAGATTGAGAGAGCGTGCAAGCATTTCCACATGCTACTTTCCTAGTCTCGGCCTGTTACAGGCAGCACTATGTGAGCGTAAGATTATATTTTAGCACAGCTGTGATGTGTCTGGGCCCTGAGGCATAGCTGAAGGTTGTTTGCTTCAGTGCAGAACAGAAACCATAATGCATCACCACAAACTCAAATGCACTGCTGCCTTTGTAAATCGGTTATCAGCTGCAGCTACCAAAAGGTTGTGCACATACAACCCCAGGTAGAAGGTTGTGTTTAAAGAAAGAGTGTTTATTCTTCAATGTTGTGAATCACTGCTAAGACTTAATACTGTATACATTGTGGGAGTGTGACATAATTCACTCATTGAATTTAAGAAAAAAGGACAGTTTGTGCCTTGTAAAATGGTTGTTGTTGTCATTGCAGTAAAACTTTGGAACTTGTAGACTGAAAATAGTGAATGCCATCTACTGACTGAAATTGATATAGGAAAAAACTTTGGCATTGGTGGTTCAGTTCTAATAGGTTCTCTCTCCACCTCTCAACATTCTGGTTGTCCGCCTGTTATATGATCGGGCTTAACTCTTCTAGTCCACACAAAGATCTCTTTGGTGTGGAATCTTTTGGAAAAGCTGTTCTATTTACCTGTTTTCAGATCACCGAGAATGGATATGGACATGGCTTCACATTTACACTTCCATGCTGAGAACACACATGTGAGGTCTGCCACATTCTGACCTTGTGATGTGAATAAGGTAGATAACCCATAGTGCACATATCCTCAGCTTTCTTTCATTCAAATGAGACGCTAATTATCTTGATGCAAACCTTAGGACAGGGCTAGTCTATGAGAAAAGCAACGAAACCTTAAGCATCTGACAGGAGATCTCTGAAGGCCTATTCAGTGCTTGGAATGTGGAATGACCTGAAGGATCTAATATACAGTATCTGAACTAGCACAAGTGGTTTTAGCATTTCTCCAACACTCATCTCTTGGCTGTGCTGTAGTGTATTGATGGCCTGCTTACTTCTCTCTGCTCATCACCATTCACACAAGGCTCATATTGGTCTGAGTTTCTTCTATTCGATTTATGCATGGAAGGCTTTAACCAGCTCATTTATTTCCATTGGAGCATCAGGTGTGTTGTAGAGGCTATTGTTTTAGCGTACCTGTTTACATGGGAGCGATGTTCCCACAGCCCTATGTTTTCACAGCCTAACCCTAACCCTAGGAACACAGGGCTGTGGGAACAAAAGGCTGACCCTGTTTACACAGACCCAGTTGGGCATTGCACCTAGTGAATGAGCATGTTACAATGCTGATGGATTTATGCGTGTGTCAAAGTTGAATAAAGAGTTGCCCTGTTGGGCATAAACAAGTGTCGGAGTGAACACAGAAGCAGCAGAATAGCCTAACAGAAGATTCTGTTATAATACACCTGACGCTCCACTGGAAATCCATCAGCTAGCTAAAGAGCCTTCTGTGCATAAACCGGATAGCAATTGAGCTTTGTTTTGGTTGCTGGCTTAGCAGCCCTGCTAGCGAATACATAACATTGTGCTAATGTGCCATTGTACTGTGTAGGCACAGATGTGGCTAAGATACTGTAGGTAGCCTGGCAGATATCCTGTACCCTGAATAGTAGGCTACCTCAAGGAGACACAAAGATCCATGAATTTACTCCCCCTTGACATGGAATTCAGTGTTATTAGTGAGTAATCGCTACTAAATCCTGTTGCTCCTTTTGAAGTTGAAGAGTGTCGATCAGTGATGCAGATGACAGCTGGTCTTCAGATTGAGGTGTCTTCACACACACAGCTCCTGAGTGGATCATCTCTATCAGGACAGACCAATTAGAGTGCTTGTGAATTAGGTAGATAAACCTAGTGCTATCTTTTCTAATTAAAAGATTAATGGCCACAACTGATATCCTTTTCACAGTTGTTTGTTTTTTGAAAGCTAGCATGCTAGGTTTATTAGGCCTAGATGGTGATGTCACGCCAGTGTTTCTTGAGGCTATGTTGATTAGAGATTGAGATAGGAAAATCATAGAAAAGCTTCTGTCAGCCTAGGAGGGCTTCACGTCTCACCAACTTGCATTTCCCATTGCCTTTATGTTCCAGTGACCTGGAATTTGTCGACCAAGAATTGGGAATAAAATGGGAAAAACAGATTAGTGATGTGGCTGTGCCATCATAAAATCAGCGTCACACAAACCGCTGTATTTTAAATTTGGATGTCTTCTGTACCTCAGTGTTGTTTCTATCCAGATATGAGACCTGTATAGTGTCTGAGTACAAGGATACAAGGAAGTTTATTGTCACATGCATATAGTTACTGGAAGTAAGAAATGCAGTGAAATTATGTCTGGTGTCAGCCTATTTGTGCATTTATGGGGGGTAAAAAGTGCAGTAGAAGAGGGGTTTAGTAGATTAAGTGGCAAGGGCTGCATAAGAAAGGTGGGGGAGGATTGGGATGGGGGTGGCACCAACAAGGAGGGGGCAGAAAGGCTAGGCAATCAAGGACAGGGTAGATGGAGGAGAAATCAAAAATAATAAATGAAAAGTTCTATGGAGATGTGCAAAAGTTGGAGAAAGTCAGATATGTGTGTGTGTGTGTGCTTTGACGTGTGATGAAATAAGAAAATAAATAAAAGGTCTGTAGCATAGGGAGAGGGATGTAAAAGTGCTAAAAGTCTTGTAGGTGTGTGTGTGTGGGGGGGGTCATGAGTGTGACAGTTCTTAGTAGACAGACATTAGATAACCTGGACAGCCAATCATTTCCCATGGAATGTGATGAAACAAGATCAGGGCACATAGCTCAGCTCTCTCAACCCTCTCTTACATGTCCATGCTGCTTAGCAAAGCATTGCCAAATGGAAACACTAACATGGTAATGCTAGCTTTCATCTGCCAGCTGTGTTATTGGGCTAATTTGAGCGCTAATGTGGCATGATGCTGTGGATGAGATAGCATTATATATCTGCAAAGTTGCTCTAATTCCCAGCGATTTGAGATAGCAGCGAAAGCCTATGAAATCCCGCTGTGCCAGCTTGACCCTGACGCCTGCCCACTCACAGAAAGGAAAGCTGTTTGAAGTTAAAGAGAGAATGTCATTCAGTTTTTGTGTCCCTCAGTTTTCATCATCATCGCTGCATTCGTTCGCTCATGCCTTTGTTCACATGTTAATGGCCTTGCTGCTTCCGTGCAAGCTATTCTCAAGGACCAACAAGCTAACTCAGTCACAGCTGATGAGGCTGCGCCCATAATCACACTTTAGCACCACAACTGTGAGACTAGGTGGTAATCTGGTTTGCGGGTACTGAAATAGAAGCATGGGTGAGACTGAGAAAGTGAGCATTTGTCTGAAGTGCTTTAATGAGTGTTTATATGGCTTCCTGTGTATGTGGATGACACTGTGTGAAAACAATAACAGAGCGAAAACAATTACACATCTTGGGTGCATCTCTATGTTGCCATATAACATAGAGATGCTATATTCAGTGTTCTGTTAACCCACATCAATTCATCAATGGTATGAGTATTATAGAAGCCTTCAGAACAGCTACATAAGCACAATAGCCCACATCATATAACATCTTTAAGAAACATCTGGGAAACAGCTTTTTACAGTTTCCATTATGTTCTAGAGTTGGGGATCATACGTTCTTGGTAACACAAGACTTTGGAACCATACTAGAACCCTGGGAAAATAGGACCCTCGACCTGAGCATAGAACCTTTACCTCTCCATCATGTTCCACAAATCTAGGACCCCGGGGAACAAAGGGATGACCCCGAAATGTTGATTTGAATTCTACAGGGCCAGACAACTCAATTTAGCATTGTGTCTCCTCTGCCCCTCACACCCCACAAGGATATTTTACATCCTACAACCACCTAATGTTTTTTTTATCAGTCTGGTAATTACTTGCTCTGTTATGGGCAGGCTACATGTCATGTCATAATATTGATGACACACTAGCTAAACAGCTAAGCAGCTTACATCATATCAAATCGCACAGAAGTTAATGAACATTGTTGGTGTGACACTGTCTCATTACTGGACACAGTACATGCATGATGGAACAATCAGTAAAAGTGGTCCTGGAACTGGTTGGGAAATGGAACATGCTGGTCATATGACACGAAAAGAAGAAACTGGTGAAATTTGGAGCATGCTTTACAAATGCAGATTAGCCCACCAAGAGGAAGTCCTTCCATCCCGTCCCCTACCCCACCTAAAAAAGCTCTGAATTCAATGGGTTGCC
>NC_063204.1:5667496-5699996 GCF_017589495.1 Alosa alosa
AACATATGGACCACATACAGTTCTACACTATGGAAGACAGTTTATCATGAACATATGGCCTTGTCCATAGATAGAGAGAAGTTTTGTAAAAAGGAGAGTTTGAATACATCAAAAAACAGAGGGAGCGGTCAGTTGCTGGCACAACATGACAACCCATGATGTCTTCAAGATTGCTTTCTGCCGCTGGACATTGCTTATATGTGATAAAACTAAACACATAATGGATTTGCAGGAAGGAACGTGGAGGGATTTATTAAACTTTCCTACATTGTGGTCTCATCCCAAGCCTCCTGTGTGAGTGAGAGAGAGACAGAGAGAAAGAGATAGAGGGAGAGCACACGAGAGAGAGAGAGAAAGAGAGAGAGAGAGAGTTAAAAAGAACGACAGAGACCTTGGCTTCTCATCGCCACAACTGTCAGATAAAGAAGGGCCCCATTTTGTCATTCTTTCATTGCGGCATAGACCTCTTTGAATTCTCATCTTCTTGCACTCGGAGTTTTGAAGCCAAAAAATTAGAAGGCAGCCTTCTGCCATTACGCCTGTGCGGCTCTTCTTCCAGCACTTTCTCATTCATATAATGTGTAATTGCCCACTTCTTTTTTTAAGCCGTCATTTCACTGACTGATAAATGACCCTTAAAATCTTTGAGTGGTGAGTGCCTGCTATAGAAAAAGCTTAAAATACATTTAAGAGAAAGGGGGCAAAAAGAAGCATAGAAGAAGTCAAGACATAAGAGGAGACATGCAGTAGGAGCAGTGGGCTGCCATGTGCACACTAATTCCTTAATAGATGGCTCTTGGCCCATTATGCGGGTTTTATAGGGGCCAGTCAAAATCTTTTCCCTGGACTGGCCTCGCATGACATTTCCCTCTCGAATTAATGAGACGCTCTTGGCCAGGAGACGTGTGCCGAGACCAGTGGCGAGGCAGTCTGGCCCCGGGGGTCATTTCTGCGGGCCGCTCTTCGCCTCTCATTTAGCCCGCTGCCAAAGCACTCTACTCCTGTTGTACTAGATGAAGCAACTGTGCACTGCACACACACACACACACACACATCTTGCACACACAAACACTCGTAGAGATACATACACACAACAAACACACACACACACACACACAATCAAAGAGAGATTACAAAGTTGAATATGTGTCAAAATTAGTGTTATTTCATGCCTGTTCCAAAACCATTCACTTGGTCTCAGAACATAATGTCAAGGCAACATGTAAGCAGGGACCGGAGTGGGGTCACTTTTCAGACCGGGAGTTTCAGGCCCAAGACCGGCCCACTTTGTTAGTGGTGATGGAAATTGGATAAATAAAGCAACAGTTCAGCTCTTACTATCCTATATAGTTTTTATTACTAGGACTACCAATATTCCACAAGGATAGGTTGATAAGTTAACAAAAACAGGAAGAAAGAAATAAAGCATTTTAAATGTAACTATTGTTTACATGTTTTATATAAGTATATACTCTTTTGATCCGTTGAGGGAAATTTGGTCTCTGCATTTATCCCAATCTGTGAATTAGTGAAACACACTCAGCACACAGTGAACACACAGTGAGGTGAAGCACACACTAATCCCGCCGCAGTGAGCTGCCTGCTACAAGAGCGGCTTTGGGTTAGGTGCCTTGCTCAAGGGCACTTCAGCCGTGCCTACTGGTCGGGGTTCGAACCGGCAACCCTCCGGTTACAAGTCCGAAGCGCTAACCAGTAGGCCACGCCTGCCCCCATGGGTCAGCTACACCCACTTCTGAGCAAACAAGGCATATAGGTTGATCATGTAGCCTACTGTTCTTTCTTACATTAAATGACAACATTTACTATTAATTCATATGGTTTACTCTATTATCCTCTCTACTTGTCCCTGTAGTCATAGCTAATTTCGGGCTCATCATTTTAAGTGGGGCACTGGCTGATCTGCTGCTCAGAGGCTACTTTTGTTTTTAGGCCTACAGTGTACTGCATACACAGATCAACCTTTTGTTATCACTAGTTGCATAATATTTGCAAAGTCTATGAATCGCCATATTGTACGATACAAAAAGGCTAATATTTCAATAATTTAATATGTTGCTTGCGAATAGGTTGACAACGCTACAATGTCTGTCCAGTAGCCTATTAGCCCAATAATTACGCCGCTAATAATCATGGCCATCTCTCTTCACCAGTTGCCACTTATATCTGTCCTGTTCAAAACAAATCTGGAAGCTTGGCACATTTGGCAGCATTTTCCTCCAATACTTTTCGTCTTTTTTACCTGGCCTTTCCAGTCCCTCATGGCCTCTTTCTACTGTCCCATCCCCCCCCCAACGCTTATCACTACGGTAGGGCCGGCCCAGCTATGGTATCTGTGAGGGACCGAGGCGATCACCCCACGTTTAGGGAGGTGCGCCCCTGGATTAGGTGGTGTTGAGGGAAGGCAGGAGACAGCAGTTCCATACAAAAATATAGTCATTTATTGTCCATAAACAAACAGGCAGATCCAGGAGCACAATTGAGTCCAAACATGAAATGCAGGGTTCTTCAGTCTACAAACATGTACCGTGCCATAAAACTAGGCACCAGGAACCTACTCTTTCTAGGCTCCCTGTCCAAACAAGGCGACCTTGTAACTTTGGACCTCACTTAATCCTTGCCATACAGCAAGCAAGGTTAACTTTACATTTAAACAAACAAACAAACAAACATTACACTCTACAGTACAACTTCCCTGATTTCTGGACCTCAAGCTCTTCCACGTGTCTTCCTGGTTCTCCTGTGTTTCCAGTCTATCATGTCTCTCGCCTGTGTGAAATAAGCCTGCCTTTAAACAGGCTAGCAATTACCCCAATCAGTATGTTGGGCTAAACCATTGTAGAGGGGTGAAGGTTTATACCATTATGTCCACACAGTTAAAATCTCCCAGTATAAAGACACATACATACACCTACATACACAAGACATAAACAGCAATAAAACAAACTGAGTGCAGGTGAACGTGTTTGGCTGCAGTCCATGCAGGTGTGGCACAAGACAGTTTTTCAAACGTTTGTCGTAGGGGAAAAGGAGAGGACTCCTTTTTCACAGTATCTGAGAAAACTTTTTAAAAAAGACAGGCTATATGGACCCAACCAACTCTTCTTGGGAGGGGAGCACAACCCATGCAGAGGCTGCGGTGTTAGGCATAGAATGCGGAATGTGTGTAGCCTACTTTAAGAGAAGATAGATTAACGTGGCAAATGTCAATATTTTTCCCTCAAAAAAGTGAAGCGGCCCACCAGGAATTCTCCCAATTACCCACTCCGGGCCTGCACGTAAGGGATAATGTAATGTCCACTGCTCCTGTCTTGAAAGGGCAAACAGGACCCTGACGCAAAGTGGAGTACCCTGGCGCTAAGTGGAGGGGTCTTACTTTGTCCTGAATGTTGATGTAGATTGTGGCATGATAGAATTAGTAAAATATTTCTACACTAAATCTTGGGAAACACAAATGAGTGCATTTCTCAGAAATGTTTGAAGTCTATGTTTGTGTTGCCCTACATAAGGTCACTCTTCTTCTCCATGATAACGCTAACTGATTAATTACATTGATTGGGTGACCATCCTCATGAATCACGCTGATTACAATTTTCCATAAAAAGCATGGTAACAGAGGGACACATTTACATTAGCTCACAAACAGCATGGCCATGACGGTCACTAAAGATATATTGTGCATGGCAACGCAATCTCCTTTGCGAGGTCTAACAAATGCCTCGTTGTCAAACATCTACAAACATCTCACTTAGCCCCCCTGGCCTCAGCACACCTTGTATTAACATGCACTTGGGTGGATGGATCATGATCGGAGAGCACTGGACTACACAATATGTGAGTGGACCTTGGACACTTTCGGTTGTCAATATGTGTGATCTCATGTGAGTTACATTTTCCATCAGCAAAGGCATTGACACCTTTTTCAGCCATCCTATGAATATAAATGTGTTTTCTGGATTCTTCCAGTGTGGAGCACTAGATGAAAGCGTCTTTCCGCTAACACTTTCATATCACCTGCTTTTACTACAGTACATGCACATGTGGCCTCTTGGAGATCATCTGAAAACCTCAATAGCATGAATTCAACATGTGCATACAGATACTTTCAATAGCCACACACTCACCACATACCTTGACCATGGTGATATAGCGACGCTAAAAAGAGAGTGACTAGGCTTTGAGCGCAACATACCTCGCTAACCCACTAATCGAGGTTCGTAGTACACCCCACAAGTGTCTGAGATACCATGTCATGTTTGTTTTTGTAGTCCACTGAAAAGACTACGAAACCCGTGTTACTACACACCTGAATTAAATTATATGATTCTGGTGTGTTCTGACGTTAAAAGCAAGTTGAAAATGCAAGAAAAATACAAATATGACACATACAGTAATGGCAGATGCAAATGGAGCCTGCTTCACCAGTCTTGAGACATCACCTGGTAAGCTTTTCTTGAGGCGGTGAAATGACTTTAACATTGTCATTATTCAGCCTGCTTGTCTGATTCCCCGCTTCTCTTTCACTTGTCATCTTATGACCTTTTGTTTTTAGTGATTATTCTGGGTTTGTGTTTCACATTAGAATGCCTCTTGCATGTCTGCAATGCAATGACTTCTCTCCACCTTGGATCTGTGTGTGTGTGTCTGTGTGTGTGTGTGTGTGTGCGTGTGTGTGTGTCATGCAGGGCTGCACGGTGGACCTTTGATCCGATGATTGATGGAACGTGATGAACCACACCCTGGAGGCAAGGAGATGAACTCTGCTGAAGCACTACTGAGTGGACGGACACACACACACACACACACACACACAGTGAGTGAGAGAGAGAGAGAGAGAATAATAACACAAGAGAAAGCAAGAGGGAAAGAAACCTGTGAACTCTGCTTTTCTCCTCTTTTTGATGTGGTTGATCTACCAGAATGTTTGTCTGCTTTGGAGGCCGACAGACCTTGCATTTAGAGGAGCTGTTTGAAGTGTGTGTTTGTAATCAATACCTTATCAGTGTCTTGTGCAAATATAAATAACTTGTAAGTGTGTAAAAAGAGCACCTTCAGCCTGTACAAATGCCTGTAAATTTGATGACCACCTTATTAAAAAAGGACTAATTTGTTTGTGATGGTGGTTCTAACTTGGTCTACAAGATACAAACCAAAATTATTCAGAGAGATGGTTTGGAGATGGTTTTTAAAGTAAACTAGGCAAGACACAGAAATAGTATATGAAAGCACTAAAGGAAACAGAAACATAAAGAGAGAGAGAGAGAAAGAGAGAGAGAGAGAGAGAGAGAGATTGCAGGTAAGTGTTGGAGGAAACACCCTGGCAGCACTCCAGAGCAGTTTTGAGCCGAGTCGTGATGGAGAAACTCCATCTTCCATAATTTAAGCAACATTCTCTGCCATTTGCCTGAAACAGCAGATCTCCATTTAAGGGCCATGCATATGTACTCATTAAAAGACATGCTCTGGTTGCTTTAGGCTTGGCCTTTCATGCCGGATGGCTCTAAGTAGTTGAAATAAATTTTATGTTGGCTTCCTGCAACCTCTTGAACCCGTTCCACAACAAATTTCGGATTATGAGTGTGTCACTGGTTCAGCACAGAGGGCATTAAAGGGGTCAGATTCACGATTTCCTTAGAAGAGTGACTGTGTTCACAGGAATATTCATCTTTGGAAAATGGAGCAAAATACATATTGAATTGCTTTCCAGTGAATATGAAATAAGCATGAAGCACAGGGCAGTTTGAAGAAAAGTCACTTTGGGGAGACTGAATGGCTCTGTTGTGTCAATAGCAATTACGCTGAGGTGGTGCGGTATGATGTTTGAGTGCAAATAAACAGCAGATATTGTCGACAGATGCATGTTGCAGAAAAACCTAGATGAGAGAAAATGGGAGGAGGAGGAGGAGGAACAATGCATAGTGTGGCATGTAGCAAGCGTGTGGCGTGTTCAATAATGTGTGTCATACAATGTCACAGTGTGGCATGCAGTGCTTGTAGCCATAGTTCCTCAGTGTTGCTAAGAGCTAAAGAGACAAGGCAGCAAATTAATCAGACTTATTTAAGTGAGTTAAATGGGGGAATTCAAAGGTAAACAGGTGACAAAAAATGTTATAGGCCTACATTTTCACTCTATTTGGCAAATTCACAGTTAAATGTTGGTGTTTGTTACTGTTTGTAGAAATGTAATTATTTTTTGAAGGAAATAAAAATGTTTTACATGAAATCTTTGTGTTGGCTCAACTTACCCCACACATAGGCTCATCTTACCCCACACGAAGTAAGTTGAGCCACAAGACCAACTTTTTTGTATCTAAGATTTGTTGATAACAGAAGTAGTAGAACACTTTAAAATTTTGTTTGGTGTGAAGATTATAAGTTAAAGGTACTCTAAGAGATGTTGGGTAATGTTGACATTCAAACAAAACAGAGAGCTAGCTCGCTACCCCCCCCTACTGTGCAATTGAAACTCTCCTAAACGCGCATCTTGTCGGTGATTGGCTGGAGCAGTTTGTTATGTTTTTATGGTCCAGGCTGGACCAGGTTGTTTTTGTTGCTGTTTTTGGAGCCTGGGCTGTCCACAGAGACTGTGTTTTTTTACAGTGCACTCAGGGCACAGGCAGCTAGCGTATGGTGAGGTGATGTTTGCTGTATGTAAAAAAATGTTTAGCTTAGACACTGTGTAAAATCTCTTAGAGCACCTTTAATCAGATGACAGAGGTGACCATGTGATTTATTTCCATGTCATCCAAATTTTATTTCACTTCGTCAAACTAACATGTTTTTAGCATTTTTTTGCTACAAAGGTTTCCACAACACTCATTTTCTTACACAGCACATTTCTTAACATGCACATCAGTAGGGCCAGTTTGTAGCATCTGGTTACGTTTGTACAGTAGCTTTGTTGTGAATACCCCAAAATTATAGCTTTGTTGTGAGTAACCCAGAAAATCATATTTTATGTATTCCAGGTACCAGGTAAGTGAGTACACTGAGATTGCATACATTTCTGGAGTGGATGAATGCTAAACTGTGAAAGTTTCATATTGCAGCTCCAGCTAGCTCAAAGGGTAGCCACAGTCATGTCCACTTACCCTTTCGACTGCTGCTGGGTTCTCTGCTCTGGTCAAGCTTGTATAGAGCACTGAAAGGACAGCCAGCAGGACTTACGGGGCCAATGCAACAAAGGCACTCTGGCTCCGAGAAGTCGGAAGTTTCCGGAAGCTTTTAGTGTGGGAGGTCAGGCCTCAGCAGACCTGGTCACATCGTACTGGGCAGCTGGTGTCACGATCCTCGGAGGAGCGGAACACTGGGCAGCAGGCATTACAGCCAGCGGTAACCTTTTATATGTGTCCTTTCTGGAGCTAAAAGAAACATAAAGAGAGCTAAAAAACGTGAAAACGGTGATATGTGACCAAAATCAATTTTCTTTCTGCGTTTAGTACTTGTGCTTTCCCTCCCTCCCACAGCACGCCCTCAATTTTAATTTTGAAAGTGTTCTGGTGCGGCACTTCTGGGGAGAAAAGAGTGACCCAGGCAGGGGATGTGGGATTGATTCTTTTCTGTCGTCGTTTGAAAAAAAAAGAAAAGAGAAAAACAAAACATAGCACTTTGAACCTGAAAAATGCTCGAGCCACTCCCGGGTCGACGAATTAAGATGCAGCAGATATCACCTTGACAAGTAAAGCCCACCCCTCCCCAACATACACGGGGAAGGTGAACTTGCCTATGCATAGTTCCATCAGCTTTGCATTCTGCGAGAGCAAATCTAGTGCTCTGGTTTAGATGCTTATCGCTTTTCCTCATCTATTGAATTCTAATGGGATATTTAAATTTAAAGACCTTTGTCTTAAATCGGCCGCCGCGGAGTGATTAAGTCTGTCAGCGCGGGGGGCTCAGTCAGCTAGATGGCCGAACACCCTGCAGCGCGACCAGGCGCTGGGTGCTCTTATTCACCCCCCCTCCTCCATACTTAACACTGCAGCAGCGCACAGGCCTGCACATGCATTAGAATTGGCAGATCATTTCACCTGCTGACAGTGTCGCTGAGAATAAAAGATATTGTCCCAGTGACACCCCCCCCTCCACACACTCACACACACACACACATACACACACACACACACACACACACACATTCTTTCCCCACTCACCTTCACTCTTTTCTTTATTCTTGTTAAGCCCGAGCCAGGTCTCCTGGGCACTGAGTGAGTTATATCTAATAACTCCAGCCCTTGTATGGATGGAGCCACCTGACGTAGAGGCAGTAGATTCTCTCTCTCTCGCATATTACGTTTACACACTCTTATGTGCAACAAACGCGAGCGTACACACACACACACACACACACACACAGAGGCACACATTATGTTATTTTCCCTCAATCAGGCCTCAGCATTGTTCCATTGTGTGAAGTCTAGTGGAATTCAGGTGTGGAATATTTAGGCTCCCCCACCCCACCCCACCCCACCCCCACCTCCGGCTCCCCATGTGGAAAGCCACTGGAGCAGTGATTATACCCTCTCTTCAGCGAGCAGTGGGATGTTTGCCGCCGCCGCCACAGTGTTTATGAAGCCGGCTTGAATTAGAATGAAGACACAAATGAGGACTTGATGGGGGACACAATTTAAAGCAGAAATAGCAGCGACACAGAATAAAAAAAACAAGTGAGGATTAACAGCTACAATTCTATTAAATTCCGTCCAACATTTGCTGCATTAATGTATGCTAAAGAGCTGATCACAGCATTCAAAACGCAAAGGCAGGGCCCAGCATGGATTTCTAAATGAGGCAATGACGCTTCAAATGTAATCTGCTTAATTAAGCCACAAAGCCATTGACAGGTGGGCTTTAATACCTCAGGCATACATTATGCTATGGTGTAAGTGCAACAAATTATTTTCCCATCAGTGGTGGAGTCTTTCTTTTCACTTTCAGACCGAAACCTTTCCAGGACCCATATTAATGCTCCCCTGACCTGCAGGGAGGTCAGTTTAACAACTCGTACAGTGTGGTACTCACATATGGGCCACGGTGAGATTATCAGATCAGAAAGCAGCGCAAAAAAAAAAAAGAAAGAAAAAAAACTCAGAGCCTCGCCGTCCTTCGTGGAATAAATAATGAATATCATATTTGGAAGGAAAATCCCAGGTAATGAAATGGGATGTGTTTTAATATCGGAGGCTGAAAAGCCATGATCCGCCAATTCTCCAGCCCAAGCCTGTTTTAATATCTATATGGCTTTATATGAAAATGTACCATGCTTGGTAGGCCTCGACTCCACTGAAAGGTTCCATCTCAATTAAACAAGTGTGGGGATCTAAACAAACAGGCACACATAGCTGCATCACATCCACACAACACTAGAATCACATGATGTCTTGAAGTCACATGACTAATTAGGAAGTGATAAGTGTTTGCTGGCTGCAAGTCAGATTCTCTTTGTTCTTGGTGCTGGACACTATTGTGCGATTTGGGCTCCCTTTTCAAGCAGGTACTGTTGGTCATGGTAGAGCATGTTTAATCACTGCCATTTGAATTTTAATACTTATTTATTTCATTTTATCAGAGTAATTTCTAGAAGGTTGAACCAGGGCTGCCAACTTTTCAAAAAACTTTGGAGTGAGATTTGGTGGGGCCAACCAAAATTTTGCTGCGGAAATTTTTGTTTGGCTCATTCAGCATTATACCGTACAGTAAAAAAAAAAACGTACATCAGTGGTTCTCAGGTGTAGGGACCAGGCATGGACAGATTATGAACTTTCGGGCCCCTGGGCCCACATGTATTAAGGGCTCCCCACTAATTGTCGCACATGTGGAAGGGGGGTTTGGGGTCCTCCCCAGAATTTTCTTCATTTGTTTGATGTGATTTCCTGTATTCTGGTGCATTTTGGTAGCTTAGAAATCTAGACACACCTAAGCGGCAGCAAATTACATTTGCTTCCAGGGCTAGTCTAGCAACTCTCCGTTGGCTTGTGAGCTCGAAAAATTAAACTTCTATCAGGCCAATCAAATCGTCTATAGAGTCGTTAGGGGGGCATAACATAATGATTGATGGCAGAGTTGCAACGGTTTGGCTTAAATTCCCTGCTACTTGAAAACAAAGAAGATGGATATTGCTGTTGGCCAACAGTGTGACCACGAGTTAAGCTTGTTTTGAGATGGCAAAAGTTTGAACTAGCCAACTAGCTCCGTTGGTGGGAAAACGCATGGGACTCAGTGCTGTCCTTTTGCATGCAGAGGGAATTTGAAAGACAACCGATTATCCCACCCCTCGGACTGAGCACTGCGAACGGTGGAGTGCCCAGACCCTACATTTTAATGTGGGTCTGGCTCATCAAACTAGCATTTTGGGGATGGCCAATACTAAATTCAATCAGATTCATAGCCTACATCCTGATGTGTTGATATTGAGGCAATGATTCCATGCAAAGGCTTGGGCTTCAGGGCCCCTGACACCTGGGTCTGGGGCCCAGAATGCCCGCAGTAATCCATCCCTGGGACCAGGGTCCCAGAGTTAAATGAACATTGGTATCAAAATGATCTAGCCTACTACTAGGACCATGGGCGTCCGGAGGCATTGTAAAAGTGGGTGGGACATTTCAGAGGGGGGTATGGGGGTCCTCCCCAGAAAAACATTTTTGGACTAGATGCAATTTCCTGAATTCTGGTACATTTTAACAGGTTATTTAGATACTTCTATATAACAAAATAAAAGCCAGCCTACGAAAATTAATTAAATGGGGGTCCAAACTAACAATTTTAAAAAGTGGGTGGGTGTTTTGTAAGAATTTAAGAAATGTTTGTATATTTTAACTTTTAAATGCATCAATCAGGTGCACTTTCAAAATAAATTCAGAGGTCAAACTTGCTTATTTTATGGAAATATTTGTGCTGTAGCCTAAGCTATTTTGCACTTCAGAATTATAACCATGCACACACAGGTGGAATAGTTATGGTGATATTGCAATAAGTTCACAACCACAAAAACATATGCTACATTTCACAGTTCAGAAATGTTCAAAAATGTGTGTACATTTCAGCACTCAATGAAATTATGCAGAAGTGGTCACCTGTGTTATTCAGCTGGTTTATTTAAGATAATATATTGGTCATTGTAATGGCCATAGCCTATAGCCTACATGCTATTCCTTTTTCAGGATGTACCCATATCTGCATGATGTGAATGTTTGCATATGGCTTATGTCAGGCTTTATATCAATATTTGTGTCTCCTTATTTGATTTTCTTCATATTTTTGCATTAATGTCACTAGGAAGCATGCCAATATAAATATATTCATTTATCTGTAATGGGATTGGCTGGAACCTGACAATATAAGAACCATGATGGTGGGATAATCTATGGCTGAGCAATTTATAAAAATGTATGTAGGCCTACTGACAAATAGTTTACATTAGAATACATTATAATTTCGCCCCAATGAGGCTATGTAAAAATGTGTTGCAATTTCAAAACCGGATTACTCAGGAACCACTTATTGCACAGAGGCATGCTTTATATCATCGTATTCGGTACGGTTTGCTGTTTATTGTGATATTGGGTTTGCCACGTGTTGTGTGAAGGGTTAGTGAAATATTAAACCGAGAGTAATGGGTGTGCACTGTGTGCAAAATCCAAATATGATTAGCCTAAATTGCACCTCGGTTCAATGTTAATTTTCTCGCGAACCATTTATCACAGCAACTTGGCGCTAATATCATTGGAAAGCTTAGATTCCGCACATTCACCTGATGTGTGATATCATATGTATAGGTTTAGTTTAGTTGAACCTCATCTGCCAGGTATTTGACCTACCAGGTTGACATTTCAGCGTGAAAAATACTCAATAATACTCAAAGCATACCTGAAGCCGGGGAAATGCGGGGGAAATGCGCCTGGGACGGTTTCTGAAGTACATCGCAAATGAGAGAAAATTTAGAAAATTCCACAGACAGGGGGTGCTCTTGAACCCTCTCACCGTCTCTGAAAGCATAACCGTGGCTCAACAGGTAGATCTATAGATAGGCTAAACTCATTTTTCAGGCATCTGACCGACCGGGTTGACACTTCAGCGTGAGAAATCGGGGGTGTGGCGTGTGAGTGTGTGAAACTAATCAAATGCGTGTGTCTCACGGCCAATGCGTGAGAGTTGGCACCTATGCAGGTTGTGTCTACTCTTCACGGAGGACACAGGCTTCTGCATGGAGTTTTAACATTTGTGATCACCTCACCCCACCTGAGCTGCTGGGCTGCATTGGTAAATTTCTTAATATGCACATTTTTCATTGAATGTTTTTTATACCTGCATTGGAACATGTCTTAAACTACTTTCTCTGTCCATAGCAACGGAACATTCACCTTTTTGCCCTCATGTGTCAATGAGCTGTGGACAGTTGAGCATATTGAAAAGTAGGCTTATATTTTCTAGCTATGTTTGAGTGGACTATGCTATGTTGTTTAATGAGGCTGGCAACTAACATGCTTGTTCTCTCCTGAAAAGGGACCAGGCCAGCCACTGTTTTCCTGTAATTAGTATGCATTTCTTTATTGTGTTTGTTTGTTTGGTTGGTTATCTGACTTTGCCTCTGGGCCTACTACCCATGTGCCCCGTTCATAGTAGCATTGTACATTAACAAGTGGTGCTATTGATGCTGGTGGTTCTCCTCCCCAACTATGTCCTCTGCTTAGGCTATCCCTGTACAAGGCCGGATCCACACTGATGCTTTGCCCCTTTTTGCCAAGGGAGCACATTGGGAGACACTGTCTTGGTGTGTACTATAACTACAACACGGTGGGATATTTTGTAGTGGTATCTGAAGATCTTGAGTGTGTAGTGCTTGCTGTGTTGCATGCTTCGTCTGGTGTTGGGTTACTGTCCTGTTTTTTTTCCGTCTCACCAGGGTCCTCCTGAGCAGGGGTTTTGCATTGGCTGATCCGACCTTCCTAGACTGAGGAAAATCCACCAGTTTATAGCAGTATTTTGTAATACATTTGAAATACATTTATATATCTGCCTCTTGTCCACTGTTCCTTTGCAGGGAACATATAGAATTAGCCACACTACATTCAGGGAAAGATCTGTGGGTCCTCCTGCCCATCATCAGGGGGTGGCGTAGTCAGACCGTAAAGAAGGTATACCGCTTGACGTGGTACCACACAAGGTTAAATCGAGGTTTAACTCCTGTGTTGCTGCAATAAAAATGGACTTTAAATACCGATCTACAGCACATTATCATACAACATTAAGGCCATGGCAGCTGTAAGATGAACTATGCACAAGTCAAAGTAATATTATCTGCCTATAGGATGTCTGTGTGATATGTACAAAAACGTTGGAGCGATAAGAATGATTGGACTTGTAGTCCCGGTGGATAAGCCCTGGGAAATTCAAAAGCACTGAACGGGATGAGTGAGTGCGATCGCCATCTCGCCCTGCGTTCCTGAGCTCCAGCAACAGTTCATCCAAACCGAATTTATTGGATGACTGCAGCTTTGATACTGCAGAGTGTCCCGGGCAGTTCGTATGTGCCGGCGAGCCTCCTTGACGAGATTATCAAAGAGAGCATACCGCATGAGATGTGACAGAGCCAGATCAATGATCCTGAGGCACGGTCAGATTCGGAAATGTGCTGGGCAGGGTAAGCGTAGAGCGTGTGGAACTGGTGAGAGGAGCAGATGGGCTGAAGGGCAGAAGGACTGACCAAAAGCAAAAAATCATGAATCTTCACGAATGATGATACCGAGTTTAATATCTTAATATTGTTGTGGTGGGGCCAGCCTAGTGTGTTGAGATGTCAGAAGAAAAAAGAGACACATCTGAAAAAGAGGAAACGGAAGAAAGTAGTTGTCTGGTGTGTTTGTGTGTGTGTGAGAGAGAGAGGAAGAGAGAGAGAGAGAGAGAAGTTCCTGCTGAACAGTCCTAGTTAGCTGTCTAGTAATTGCTTTTCACAAGGCAAATTTGTCTTCACTCCTGCCCAGTTAATGAAATCAAGCAAAAGGAAAAAAAAATATGCCCTTCTGAAAGCTGGAGTAGCAATGGATCAAACATCAGAGGCCCAACTCCTCCATTCAATCTGTGCAAACACCCCAGGAGACAGGGAGGGGGAGGCGAGGAGTGCTACGAAATTGATTGACAGAGTTCTATTACAAAGGCTTATCGTCAGGCACTGTCCTCAATCATCCAAGTCAAGAATTTGATTTGCGCGAGGATCATAGTTACACAGATGTATGCGCGGAAGGAGCACACGTCACCTCGTGATGTTCATTAGCGCAAAACTCCCGATGCTGATCAGAGAGCCAGCGGTTGGTTTGGTTCTCCGGTTCTCAGGATTTGAGACCTCAACCCAGGCAGATCTGTGCAAATGCAAACTCGGGGTTAAGTGAGTGTTTATAGCTAAATTAGAGTTAGCATTGTTTGTAAAAACGGCTGGCTGTAGTTTATTTTCTTTTGTTCTAGTCTGTGATATTCATTCTAATCTGTGATGTGGCATGTCATGACTCACATAGGCAATAAGGCATACAGGAAAGAACATGTCATCATGCATTGCTCAGGAAAGATCATGACATAATAGCACAGTCTAACATTATAGTACTTTTTCACATGCATGTTTACCCTAGATTTCATTCAGAATCCAGCCTCCTGTTTTGCAAGTAAGACCATTGACAATATAACTGAGTGGCAAACACACAATTATAGGGCTCAGAAAGCATAATTAAGGCTTGTGCATTGAAACAACATACAAAGCAATACCTATTAGCGGATATAGAAAATCAATGATGGAGACTCTGTGGCCCAGTACAACATTTCTTGTGAGGAAACAGATGCCTTTTTAGGTTGACAGGGACTTACTTCGTCCTGAAGAGAGTTATTTTCCGATAATGACTGGCAGACAATACATTATCCCGCTTATTATACGGCTACTTGCCAAAACGAGAAAAAAAACTTCACATGCACAATGGGTTTTTAAAAAATATTTTTTAACCCTTTTCGTGGCTTCCGTTGAAAAAACAAATAGTTCAAACACAAATAGAACTTAACAGTTTCAGGTGTTGCGTAGCAACATCTTACTTGCTGACTTTCACTTTCAATTAAATTCTATTGCAATAAGCAAACAGACTGAGCCTGACGAGCCAGACCCACATTAAAATGTAGGGTCTGGGTACTCACCGTTTGCAGTGCTCAGTCCGAGGGGCGGGATAATCAGTTGTCTTTCAGATTCCCTCTGCACGCAATAGGACAGCGCTATGAGTCCCATGCATTTCCCACCAGCGAAGCTAGTTGGCAAGTTCAAACTTTTGCCAACTTAATAAAAGCTTAACTCGTGCCAACAGCAACATCCATCTTATTTGTTTTCAAGTAGCAGGGAATTCAAGCCAAACTGTTGCAACTCTGCCATCCATCATTATGTTAAGCCCGCCTAACGACTCTATACAGGATTTGATTGGCCTGATAGAAGTTTAATTTTTCGAGCTCACAAGCCAACGGAGAGTTGCTAGACTAGCCCTGGAAGCAAATGTAATTTGCTGCCGCTAGGGTGCGTCTAGATTTCTAGGCTAGAATAGACTATTTGCAGAATAATATGAAAGACGTGAATCAAAAGCACAAAACCCGTTGTCATTGACAGCGGTCATTATATACTTTGCAGCAGTCATTATATGGTTTTAACAGACCACTAGGAAGGCCCATTCATGTGAATGGAACTTTCTGCAGAGCCATGTATTAAACTCGAATCACTAATCCCTACCAACAGAGTGATTCCCCCACTTCCTTGAATGCTCTCATAAAGGCAAATGCTACCACCCGACCGCTGTACTCCTCCCGGCAATTCAAACTATTCTCATCTGTACCCCCAACCCCCCTGATAGTGGAATGCTACCAGCGGCTATAGAGCAGGGATGCCCCTTTCTATCTTCAAAAAACGCTTGAAGATCCAGCTCTTCCAAGAGTACCTCCACTCTTAACACCACTAACAACCAACACTTACAGTAACTTACACTTACCATGACATCTACGTCCCTTGACTTAACTTGACTGAACTGTTATTCTTGTTCTTATGCAAAAAAGTAAGTATTAGGCCCCAGCTGTGGCGCAACTGGCTGGGGCACCTGCACCGTACGCCGGCGACCCGGGTCCGATTCCCGCGCCGTGGTCCTTTCCGGATCCCACCCCTGCTCTCTTTCCCATACGCCTCCTGTTACTCTCCACTGTCCTATCATTAAAGGCGTAAAAAAGCCCCCAAAAAATATACTTTCGAAGTAGGTATTATTACACTATTATCTCCTATTCACACTGTACCTTGATTGTTGATAATGTAAATGATTTAATTCATAGATGTAAATGAAATGAATAAAGGTAAATCTGAGAATGTGAGTGTCTTTGTGTGGGTGTGCATTATAAACACAACAAGCTTGTTAATGAGGGATTGCGTTTGCTTGGCAAATCACTCACCAGTTGAGGCGAGGTGATGATGGGGGGTAATGGAGGCGATAGGAGGGCTTCCCCGCAGAACTGGACGGGGGCTGGGCGGGGTCAGTGGCAAGCGGAGGAGGAAGTGGAGGAGGAGGAAGGATGTGCCCACCCCCCTCTAATTTGGCAGGGACAGCAGTATTTGGCAGGGAACCAGAAACGCAGAGGGGGGCGGAGAGAGGGCAGGGGTGTGCCACTGGGCTCCACAGGGGCCAGACCTGGGGCGATCTTCACTGCCAGCACTAATCACCGTGAACCCACATCTTTCTTCACTCAGAGAAAAAAAGAGGAGGAGAAGAGGATATCCTGTTCTTTTTATGGAAGAATTCCCCATTTCAAGTGCCATTTAATTTATTAGTTAATGATGACTAATGCAACTAGTCAAAGTCAAATACAGTGAGAAACCACGGGCTGAAATTTCCGATAATGGTTGAGCACATAAAAGGTGTTTGAGTGCTGCTAGTCCTTGTTTGTGAACTATCGTTATGTACATAGTGATTGGGAAAATCTCTTTGCTTATACGTTTCTCAGGTGCTTGATTTTGTTAAGCACAGTCGTAGTGTCCTGGACATGAATAGAAAGTGAAGGTAGCCATTGCCATCAGTTGTATTCACTATGCTGGTGTTTAATTCAGCTTTGATGGAAAGTGTGGGGCCAACACAACTGCTTGAATGTTATAGCTACTCCATCTGTAGGTTCCCCACACACTAGGTCGAGCTTGTAAAGTAATTTGATGTTTTAAAAAAAAAAAAAACACAGGATTTTTTTTGCCCAAACCTTTCTTCAGACATTGGAAGCAGCATCTAGTGTACAGACCCCCACTTTTTCATTTGTCTCTCTTATATTACTGTCTAGCACATAGGATTAACTTTTGCCTTTTTGGACTTTACATACACCCACTCTAGCGGTGGCCAAGTGGAAGATTCCTATTGCTGTCTCAGCTTAACTCTCAGCTTGATTTTTTTTAAAAGCCTTAATAAGACCACACAGCAGTATAATAAGGACATTTTGATTGTTTAAAAAAGAGTGCCTGCCAGTTTTCTTGGATTTGTATATATATTATATTGTCTTTATATCACATCCAAAAAGCACCTCAAACAAACTCAAATTGAATACAGCAGGTGCTTTTGCAGACAGTTTCTTCCCTACAAAGCAACACAGCATAGGAAAGTCAAATGTTTCATCAGTAGGTGAAAGTTCATTGCAGGACCCCACTGACACCGGCATGGCCTTGCACTTCTGCTTAAGCAGAGGGATGGAAAGGTACAGTGTGTACAATTGTTCAAAACAACCTTGTACTTCAAAATGTATGGGAATCGAAGGAATTGAGCCTGAATCAATTCTGCAGCCTGAATTCAAATTGAATTGACCCAGAGTCTAGTATCATGGCTACAAAAAATCCAACCACTTAATACTTTACAAAGTACTTGCTACAGCACAACACACACGCTGGGGTATTGACTATCTTCCACCGAATCAAAGGCCAAGCTGAAATGCGGATTTGTTGGGTCCCTAGAAGACTCTCTGGTGTGCACAAGCAAGAAGAAGACGAGAGAGAGAGAGTGCCAAGACAGAAAACGGAATATAAATTCCCCTCTCCTCCATGTGTTAAAAAAGCAGGCTGGTGATGGAGGCAATGCATTTCCATAATGACTCAGACTAGCTGTGCGCGCCGAGGCCTCTGGATTCTTCGTTAGGGCCAGAGCCGAATGCGAAATGAGATGCTCCAGTTGTCTTTTTACAACCTCTCTGGGGCACCCATCCACCCCACGCCACCGCCTCGCCGCGTCATCCAGACATAAAACTGTCTATGTGTGTGTGTGTGTGTGTGTTTCCACCCATGCAGGTGGTCTGTTTTATTTCCTTTACTGATGGTATGTCGCTTATAAAAGACAACTAAATATAAATAAATAAAGAAGGTTGACACTAACCCCCACCCCCCCAAAGTCATCAGGTTTCTCATTCACTTGACCAAAGAGAGGAAACTCTTAAACACACATCTGCTTCAGGCCCACAGGGATCCCACTTGCGAGATAGAGAAAGCTGCAGGCCACTAAACATTGTTCGAGATCCCTTCATTTGGAATCCTAAATAGCTGTTGACTTTCTTTAGCAGACACATGCGAATGTTTTTCACCGCTGAGGCAAGGAGGATGAGGGCTTCCTGTGTAACTCCCATGTGGTTGTGTCTCGAGACTGGAACATATTGCTGCATTACCAATTAAAAAAATGCCTCGTCGAGATGGCTGAACTCAAAGAAATGCAAAATTGCATTCAAATCGAATTAAGTAGGACAATTTGCATAGCGTTGCAGTGGTTCTGAGAACAGTGAGTGAGTGCATCCCGATCAAAAGCGTCTCATTTCTTTGTTTGTATATGTGCTCCGACTGGAAATAGCAACACCAACTCCTCCATGGTACATCACAACCAATGAAAAGTCTGGGCTGTCTGCTTTTACTTGTATAGTACCAATTACATAGACCCCCAACATGTTTTTTTTTTTCTCACCAGTGTTGAGGCAGGGGTGGGGGGCGTGTGAACAACCTTCTTCAGTACCTCCTTCTCTTTACCTCTGCACATGATTCATTAAAGCCAGTCTGACATATAACCCCTTGTTCCCATCCCATCTACTTCACTGTGGCTTAAGAATCCCATCTATTCTAATGCGTCTATGGGGTAGTAACATACAGTAAAATATTAGTAGCGTACACCCCATCCAACCCCGCTTCACTTGGTCGAATATCATGGCAACCTTTAATTGACACAGCCCGCTATACTTGGAGAAAAAAAAGCTAAATAATCATGATTTGGCTTACTGAAATTCAATACTTGGTGCTTTCTTCAATACGAGCAGGCATTTTCATTGCATTCAACAAATTTTAGTGGCACTAATTATCCACATTTCAGAATATTGACAACAGATTATTATCCCTGTAAAGATATAAAGATATATTGGGTCACTAAAACTCTGACTCCAACAAAGCACATGACCCTGGAATGAGACCCAAATGAAAACATCCCTCCTCATCTGATAAAACTTCATTCAGCTCTGCTCATCACAGCAGCCCAAATCTATATAATCCTTTGCTAATAAAAAGCGTATCCTCACATCAAAACATTTTTCGGCTGAACTATGAAGTGGGGTTATATTTGGCAGCTCTGAAGGGTGGAGAGAGAGAGGGAGAGGGAGAAGATCTCTGTGTGACTTGTGAGAAGAGCTCTCCAAATAAACTTGTATAATGAGAAGGGGGAGATTTACATACGATGATGACTGAGGATCTTGGGTAATTACCAGTCTGCTCCTCCTTGGGTTTAATTTGTGGTGAGTTTAGTACCGGTTAGGATACAACACCAATCAATCCCCCTTTGCAGACACCAATGGGATGTGTGTCTATGTGCGCCTATGGTGAGATGAGCTTATTCTGCAAGGCAAATGGAAGGGTAGATTCTTAATGAATTGATTGCTATTTTATTTTCCCACAAATATTATATTAGAGAAAGCAGGTCTTAATAAACTGTAAGCCTGGTAAAGATATCAGGTAATGTAAGGTTTATCACCTCACAAAATATAGCAATACAAAGAAAAAAAGGGGGAAAGATTCGTGGATTAGAATGCAAATCACTCAAAATACTCACGACCAAGTATATCCCCCCAAGACAGTTGTGGCATTGTTCATTTTCAGTGCACTTTCCTGTGAAAACAAGTATATTTAATCTCATTGTGTGTAATGAATGTTTAATGGGCTAGAGTAGAGAATGTGCATGCAATCATCACGTTTTCACGGCACTTGGGAACACCACTCGTAAAGTAGAGATAAAGTGGTGTGTGTGTGTGTGCTTGTCTGTGTGTGTCTGTGTGTATGAATGTAAATGAGCTTAAATGTGTGTAAATGTACAGAGCTCTGTGAAAGTATACACATACATTAATCTGATCATATGATTTCCTTTGTTCTCCCCATTAGAAAAATAGTTAACCTTTTCTATAAAACCTTGTGCTATGACAAAGGATTTTGAGGAACAGTCAACAGTTGAGCCAAAGAGTTTTATGGAAGAAGGCCCATTTGACTTGTATTTACGTCAGAATGTCAGGCTTGATTGATTGACACGACACAGTGACATGAAGCACAAAGGGTATTGTTGTGGAAATACTTAGACAGATGGCTGCTTCTCTATCAGATGTACACAAAAGGATTTGGTCTGGCTAAAAGCCATATTATTATATTATATATATATGAAAAATGTATTATATTTAATAATGTCAGTTTTTTAGAGATATTTGTATCCTTTAAGCGAGAATAAGAGTGGAGAGACAGAGAGAGAGAAGAGAGAGAGAAAGAGAGAGAGAGAGACCATTTGATGTGGTGGCACAGGGCTTAACAGCCTCACAATTAATATTTATGTGCCTCCTTCATGGCTTAAAATCCTTAACTCTAATTATTTCACCTTGAACAATTGCCTCAAAGTCTATTACCATCTCATTTACAAACTAACAAACTAAAGTGACTAATCAAGCTGTGGTAGTCACACAGGATTCTCTCAAATGCATGCGAATGAGGTGGCACATTCAGTGCTGCAGGTGACAGGCCGGGAATGTACTGACTGGATCCTGAATTAGGGAAGCCTGGGAAAATAATCAATAGCACAGGCTTTGGCGGCAGGTCTTTGGATGGCTAACACCTCCAATAATACCAACCAAAAACAAGCATCAGCTCATGCATTTCTGAGCATCTTAATGCAGTTGATGGGTTATACACAGGCTAAGTGTTGGGTGAATCCAGGCCTGAAAGAAAGGTATATAATAAGAAGACAACTGACACAAATTTTTGTGCTATAGTGCTAGTTCCTTTCATATTCCTATTGCACAGACCATAAACTGAAGCTAATAAACTGATTGCTAATAAACTTCTGATGTCCTTCTGATGTTGGGCATTTCGCAATCCCCAATTACTTTCACTGCATTGACCGTGTGGGTGACCATCGATGTAACTGCAAATTCTGCATGATTTACCTTCTAAAGTGCCACTATTTGTTGGTTTGACTAAGTTGCACATACTTGAAGGGGGGTAGGCAGAGCACATTACAGCCGATGCCAATTTGTTTATTTGAACAACACAGCCTCCCCAACAAGCAGCAATCCATCAGCGCTACTGCATAGCCAGAGAGGAGGAGGTCGACGGGGCATTCTGAGATCACTTTAAATTGTAAATGATATCATTAAGCAGGGCTGCCTTATTTGGAGCAATCAATGCAAGAGAGAAAGTGGAGAGTGATCATATGAATACACATGCTGAGAATGGACGAGGATGAAGCAGGACTCAGGTTCTCCAGCTGGCAGGACTGCCCGGTCCACGTGGCTTGGGAGAAGCAATATCCCAGCGTAAAGGATGTGCTTCTAAGATAAATGATTGCATCTAAATATTCACTCTATATGGTTTCTAATTCTCTTTTCGTTTTATTGCTGTCATATATCTCCATGTCTGTTTTTCTCTTTTTTTCTGCTGGTCTTTCCCTTTTTGTTGCTGTTGCTTCTGTCTCTTTCTGCCTTTCTGTCTCTTTTCTGCTTCTGTCTGTCACTCAATCAGTCCCTCCTCGTTGGTTGGAGAGCGTCTAGCTTCGTTGTTCTGATTGCCCTTGCGTCTCAGCCATAACGACCAGTCACAGAGACGAAGGTGTAAACAAAACTAAAGGAGAGGAGAGAAAAAAAAACAATACAACCCTTTCTGTAAACCCACCACATGTCAATTATTTATTGGAACATGCAACCAGTGTTAGTGCTACAAGTCAGTGGCCTGCTCCTCTTTTCTCCGACATAATAATTCCCCTTCATCTCTCCTCTTCCGGCCTATCCATCTTTCCACAGGGCTCCTCGCATCCCCGCGCCCAACACTGACACCAGGTGGTGTGAGTGAAAAAAGATGATGGCCCGGTCGAGCACCCACAATGCCCGCTGCAGCAGAGAGTGAGAGAGGCAGAGGAAAAGAGAGAGAGAGAGAGAGAGAGAGAGAGGAAGGGAAAGAAGAGAGAGGGGGAAATGGAGAGGGAGAGAGAGAGAGAGAGAGGAAGGGAAAGAAGAGAGAGGGGGAAATGGAGAGGGAGAGAGAGAGAAAGAGAGGAAGGGAAAGAAGAGAGAGGGGGAAATGGAGAGAGAGAGAGAGAGAGAGAGAGAGAGAGGGCTGCCACTTGATCCTAATAACTCAAATTTAGCGGGGCTTGATCCCTCGCTCCATAAAATGAAAGTGTGTAAAAGCCATCAATTCAGACCACTTACGCACCGCGTCCTTTCACTGCCTGAAGCTGTTCCGCTTCACCGCAACAGAGCGTCAGAGCCTGAAGTCTTCTGCCCACCTCAACCCACCCGTATATGGAAATATTTGTTATGGCTGTAGCATTTAGTCCCATTTACTCCAACCAGTGTCTAGCTTCCCCTTGTGCCACTGGCTTGACAACTTCCTTCAGTCCCTTTAGTTTTTTTTTTGGCTTTCTGCTACAAGCAATTACTGGGGTGAGACAGGCACCATTGTAAGCCGGTTGAAGAGGCCCGTTGCAGGAGTCCGAGTGATTGATTGACTCTCTTCATTTATCATTGGGCCTCATAAAAATGATACTGCCAGAAAGGATCGGATAACAAGCCCGACTGCTCGGTTGTAGGCCTGCTAGGCATCCAACATGAATAACGATTGAGCAAGAATTTCACAGCAGCACATGGAGAGCGAAGAAGAGGAGAGAGGACAGGCAAGATTATGTCTTCATGGCAACTAACAGTACAGTTATTGATGACTTGCATTTCACAATCATCACTATCAAAGAGATGGTAAGAGCTCTTTGAAACGTTCCCTTGTAAATACAATTGAGAGACATCTTCTGGCAGGACTGCAATTTATATTTCAATTCAGCATCCTGCTGCAAGTCCCGACAAGTGCTTGTATCCTGAACCACTCCACTAGATCTTTTCTATAAAATAAATAAATAAAAAAAATCAGTGAGGTCTCTAAATCAGATAATCCTCTCAATCCACACCCAGCAGGCTAGTGGGAGACTGTCTGGAGTTCGCATGAGGCCAACAGAGACAGTGTGTGTGTGTGTGTGTGTGAGAGAGAGAGAGAGAGAGAGAGATAGAGAGAGAGAGAAAGCAGTAGAGACATGGAGAGGGAGGGATGGAGGGAGGGAGGGAGAACATCGAGTGACCTCATCCATCACAGCGACAGCCCGAGTCTTAAAGAATGGATGGCGAGCTCGACCTTGGACCTGGGGCACAGCCTGAAACACTTGATGAATCCGGAGGGCATTAGCACTTGTTAGGCCTGGCGCCATCACCCAGAGATGAACCGGTGACTTAACCCTTAAAGGAGTACCGTCACACCGGTGTGATGGGAATGTTGGGAAATGAACGTTCTAAAGAATATCTGGGTTCATTGAATTCAACATAGAATTTTAGAACCTTCAATTGTTGCGGAACTTAGAATGTTCAAAAACCTGTGACGCCTCTGCAAGGAGGGAGAGAGAAATAGAAGCTTAAGTGTGGGCTTGCTCAGTAAGGGGATTTCATGTGAGGGCAGAACACATTTATTAACATATCAATTTTAATGGGAGAGATAATGTATATGTTGAGAATACATGATTCACAGTGACTCACTCTGAATAATGCACATACTTTTCATTTCAACATGCTGTGAAAGTCATGTTGTCAATATTGATAGAGTCCAAAGGAAGTTTAGATCGTTTGATAAACAAGTAACACTCCTGATTATTACAAGCTGATTTGCTGTTATTTAGTCAGAGCTTACAGCTGCATGAAGAGAGAAAGAGGGAGAGATAGAGAGAAAGAATGATAGACAGATGATGGGGGAGAGCAAGTTGGTGATAAAGGAGGAGGACGCTTCTGGATCTGCTGCTTGCACGGCCAGCGATGGCGAACTATAAACGCCTGTAATTCTGCGCTGCCTTTGAACTGGTTCCAGTCCTCCAGGCGCTGTCTTAACTGATTCTGTAAGAGGAGGGGAAGGTGCCGGCAGCCAGGAGTAATTGAAACCTGAGCTGGTTCAAAGATGGACCTCTTCTGCTCCCGTGGACAACGTGTTATCAATCAAGAGCTCGGGATATGATGCTTTCTCAAGAGGAGAATACCACTGAACATCGGCACTACCCCCACACCCTTCAACCCCAGGTCTTTTCTGTCCTGCTTTTTTCCTTCTCTCTCTCTCTCTCTCTCTCTCCCACGCCCCCCCCTCTCTCTCTCTTTCTCTCACTCTGACCACAAGAATGCCCTTGAAGAATCTTCTTAATTAAAATTCAAAGAAATAATTTGTTGACTGCATCCATTGTCTCATCAATACAGCAATAAAACTTGTGTTTCCACATCTTGGCTGCTTTACCTCCGAAGCTCCCACTGAAATTCAACCAGCGGCAGCAGCAATTCCATTTTTTCCTTCCGTTCTCAGACGATGCCTTTTAATGAAGAGGCAGAGAACAACTACAAGAGGAACGTCGATAAACTTACAGTCAGTTCCCTCTTAGCCATCCACGTTGTTGACACATAATACAATAGTTCACATTGACTGAAGATAAAATTTCTACTAAAAGTAACAGCCCAAATCAGATAATAGGGCAGCAGATATGAATGAGATGGCAAAGTGAGAGGGTAAAAATGTGTATATTTTCAGTGAAGCAGACAGAGCCAGAGTGTGCAATCTATATCTTATTGATGGACTACACAGAGCTATCTACTCAGCGTGGGCTCACTTGAAGCAGCACTTTGGGTTAAGTTTCATGCAGACAAATCACTTACTTATAGATACAGAAATGAGGTCTATTTTTGTGTCTGCGTGAATGTACAGTATGTACCGGTACTGTATATATGTCTCCATATTTCTATACATTGATACACTATACACAAATCATACATATATTGTTTTAGGGCCTGTTTAGTGTATTTCAGACTTTTGATTCATCTTGGGGGATTATTGTGCAATTATGAAAGCTGTGAATGGCAGCCTCAACACCCACACATGTGATGAAAATCTTTCAGAAAGGTGTGTATTTGCATACGTAATATGGATTCCCATGACAATTTAGCAGCTGCACTCCCCAGGAGCCGGGGTGAGTAATGAGCGATTTCATTAGCAATCAGTGAACTTTTCTCATGATGTTCTGATGGGGTTCATCTAGAGAGTGCAAAATAATAAAAAAGCCCAAGTGATAAAAGTTAACCACCTCCAAAGAATGTTATTTTTGAGTGTCCACTATGTGTTTTATGTGTGTGTGTGTGCATGTGTGTGTGTGTTTGTGAATAATGTGTTTTTTTTGTGTTAATTACTGTCTCTGCAACTACGCATGTAACTTGTGTGTATGTCTGGGCATGCATTTCTCTCCCTGTGTGTGTGTGTGTGTGTGTGTGTGTGTGTGTGTGTGTGTGTGTGTGTGTGTTCTATCTACCTTGCAGTGCCTCAGCACTGAAAGCACACTTACCCTCGCAGCCCACAGACACATTACTTGCGGAGCATGTCAGACACATTTTCACACTGACAGGTTCTCCCCTTTTGGCATGTCTAATTTGAGGTTCCTGTTACCAGTGTCACTCTCTGCCAATCCACATCTCCGGAACCTGATGTCCACTGCAGCAAGGCCGGCCTGTAGCCGGGTGAAGGAGAGATTGGTTGTGTCTAAAGTCAAATTACAGCCAGGCCTTAGCAATTCAATTCCAACAAGCAAAAGGGGGGTTGGGAGGTGGAGGAAGGTGAAAAGGAAAATGCATCAGGGACGATTCGGAGATGTAACACCGTGGATCTAAACCGCATGGATTGTCTGTCACTGTGAGGTCACACTGTGGAAGTCATGACAGCTTTAATATAATGCAAGCAAATAAAGTCACAGCTGAAAGCAAATCACTATTCTGTATTGAAGGAGGAGACGTGTGTGTGTGTGTGTGTGTGTGTGTGTGTGTGTGTGTGTGTATGTGTGTGTGTGTGTGAGTGTCTTGATGCATAGAGAGAGAGCTGTCCACTCACAGCATTAAATGAGGGTGGATATAGGTATTGTGTATGTGTGTGTTAGAGTGTGGCTACCCGACTCGAGCCCGACGGGTCCCGACAGGTCGGGTCGGGTTCGGACAAATATTTAGAAATTATAGTCGGGTTTGGTTCGGGTTCGGACACATGGGGGCGATATGCATTGGAAGCTTTACATTTAAAATGTCTTATTATGTTGGGTAACCAACAGGTCTGCTTTACATGATGCAAACATTTGTTTTTTGAGAATAAAGTAAAATGTAAAAAAATAACAGCTTTCTTCCTGTGTGCAAGATTTGTTTATGTAGCCGTGACAACGCATTTCAGGCGGCATGTCTTGGGTGACGTTAAAAAAAAAAGTTGTTAGCCTATCAGATTTTAAGATTATTTGCGTTGCATACTGTGGTAAAGACATAGGCTACCGGTAGACTATAAGGTCGTCTCGTTCAACTGGATGAGGATTTTCTTTGAGTTGCCCCAATTAACGTCAATGCTGCATATGGATCAGTGACAGACGCACTGTTGCAGTTCATTTCAAGACTTCGTCAATGGTAAGACTAGAATTCTATTTCAATAGGCTATGTTTGCTTGGGCCTCTTGTGTTAATGTGCGCTGTGTGTGACCTGCGTGCGTGCACGCTCATCTGGTTCTGTAGACAATTCCATTTGTTGTTTGTTCTGTTTAATGGGCTAAAAAGACAAGCTATCCACAAACGTGAACGTTTAATCACTAGCATGGGAATAACTGAGGCATCATCTGCGTCGGGCTCAGGTCGGGTTCGGACATAAAAATGAAACGGGTCGGGTTCGGACGCAACTCTGTCGGACGCGAGCCGGGTTCGGACAGAAATTTGCGGCCGGAAACGCACTCTAGTGAGTGTGTGTATTTGTGAGAGAAAGTGCACGTGTGTGCGTGTGTGTGTGTGTGTGTGCTTGCACAGGTGGAAGTGCTTGCATGTTTACAGCTCCTTTGAACCCTGCCATTATCCCTGGTGATCGTCTTGCCACCTCTCCCCGCCTTTGAGGTGCTTTCCACCCTCCCGACTAGCAACTTGCCCCCCCCCCCTTTTTTTAAATAGACGTCTGCTGTCGTGATTCAATCAGCTCCTGTGAATTTCATTAGAGATTTGAGATAGACCCGGCGGAGGATCCATTATTCTGATGTGTCCCTGGGACAATAACAACGGGCCGACGCCTGCATGCACAATGATGCTCCAACTAAGACAAATGGGCCGTCGCTGTGACTACTCTCCAAGCCGCCAGCTCAGGGCGCCGACGCACTGATCACTGATCAGTCACATGGAGGTGTGGTGTGTGTGTGTGTGTGTCTGTGTATATGTGTGTGTGTGTGTGTGTGTGTGTGTGTGTGTGTTAACATCAGAGCGAATGAAACGATGAAACGAAACTTCCGTCGCGTGAGAAGCCTGGGAGACAAAAGCCGCAGTGTAATTATTACCGGTCCCACAGGTGTTGGGATGCTCATTTCGCCGCCCCCTCCATGCCCATATGTCTGGGTGACAGAGGAGCAATGGCGTGGGGCACGCGTGATGGCACATCACTGCTAAACGTGTACCTCTGATCCAGAGCCCTCCCGGTGCTACCGTAAGGCCAGAAATGGCATGGCAGCTGGTTCTAGTCATGTAGCTATTACCCAGAAACCATCACCACCATACAAATGGGAGAGACACACATTTACATCTCACTGTGTTATGTCTATTTGTAGATATTTTTGAGTATGGCAACTTTTTTTTTCCCTTTCTTTCCTAGCTTGATTGTCCTACAGAGACTCGTTCTTAAAGAACAGGAGGAGCACTGGGGGAAAATAAGTACACTTTGAGATTTAAGACGGTGAAGAGGGTTTAATTAATAATATATAGTCCAGGGGAAATATAGGCCACCGGCAGGCAGCAAGGACTCCATGGTCAGCATCTAATCTCAGACAAGATATTGTTGTATTCCATTAGTGGCGGGCAGCTCAAGTGCCGTGTCGACTATTTTAGGTAACCATTATATCATGTGCCAGAACGGAGGGGAAAAATGCTAACAAGGTAAATTCAACCAAAATGTGTTGACTTTTTAAAGGGCATCGCAGATGTCGAAGACAAAGGTTGTTACAGCCACCTCAGCCTTCTGCTTAGTCCCACCTGTCCATGAAAAACAGCCCTCTATTTTAATGAAGGCTAATTTATCTATTATTGCTGACACCTTTTACTTAACAAATCAAAAGACTTCACTACTGATACAAGTTCATCTATACCAAATCTGTACTGATCACTATCACCTATATCACCTGATCACCTATAGCTTCGTTAGGCAATAAAGCAATTGATCCTTTCCCAACTCTAATCATTGTAATGGCAAATTTCTCCTAATTGCCTGACACAGGTGCCACGACCTGACCTCAACCTCACGTAGTCCCTCCGTGCTAAAAGCCAGTCGGTGGATGCACCTCTAGCACATCGGTCACATTCTTTCAGTGAGTCACAGACCCAAGCACACATCCAGCATGAAAGGTGCCATGTCAACCTTAAAAGGTTCCAATGGGAGATGATGTAACATCTCAGACACAGACAACCCTCTCCTCCTCTCCCGACACACACACACACACACACCATAAACACACACAAACACAAGCACAGGAGATGGAGGTGAATGCTAGGGAGAGAGCCCCCGTGGTGAGCTTTTTGGTCCACTGGCTACCTCGCCTACCCGCTTGCAATCCATTGTCAGGCCACGGCAGCCCATTGACACGGCGATTGATTTCCTGATTAATGTACCTCTCTGCCATTGGTGCTTAGTGCAGCAGACATCATTTTAATGTGTGCATGATCAATAGCTCCATCAACACTGAAAATGTCCAGCTGACAGACCATGGGGGGACAGGCACAACGCACAAAGCAACCATTTTAGCATGAGGGCATACCTTTAGCCTCCCCTGGGACAACATTAGCCGCTTGAGAGGACCCAGAGAATGACTGTTTGGTAGGTTTGTGTCTTAAAGTGAAACTGGGTAATTCATTCAGGAAGCTGGTGCATTTGTCCTCTCACTAACACCAATCAAAGTAGATGAGTGTGAAGATTTAATTGGGTACACAAATATACCCACATGTTCTTCTCATTCCAGCTCTCTCTTTATCTTTCTCTCTCTCTCCCTTCTGTATTCCCTTGGCACAAACACCCACATGCAGTCTCAGGGGTGAGGAGAGGTAACATGCAAGTTGTTGGACTGTGCCTGGAGAATCTCAAAGAACTAAGAAGGATCCGGGGTTGCTGGAAATTCTCAAAATAGCTGCCGAAAAAATTTGCTCTTATTCAGACCTGAAGGCTTTCCATCAATATTTCATGGTGAGTCGAGGGGGTGTGTGGGGTGGGGGTGCTGTCGTATACTAAGAATTTCAAATGCCTCATTCTCCTCCTCACCGGGAGAAGAAGGTGAAGCTAAGACAGAAAGAGAGAGAGAGAGAGAGACGCGCCCCCTTCCCGGGGCCCTGGCAATGGCGCTCCCAAAGCCGAAAGGGGGAAAAAAAATCCGAACTGACCGGAGCTTCCTCCATGAGCTATGAGATCACTCAGAGGAAGATGAAGGGGACAAGAGCCTGCTTCCGCACCTACCAGCCCTCACCACCACGTCTGTGTATATCTACCGCACCTACCAGCCCTCACCACCACGTCTGTGTATATCTACCGCACCTACCAGCCCTCACCACCACCTCTGTGTAAATCTACCGCACCTACCAGCCCTCACCACCACGTCTGTGTATATCTACCGCACCTACCAGCCCTCACCACCACGTCTGTGTATCTACCGCACCTACCAGCCCTCACCACCACGTCTGTGTATATCTACCGCACCTACCAGCCCTCACCACCACGTCTGTGTATACCAGCCCTCACCACACCTGTGTATATCTAGCCCTCCCTCACCACCACGTCTGTGTATATCTACCGCACCTACCAGCCCTCACCACCACGTCTGTGTGTATCTACCGCACCTACCAGCCCTCACCACCACGTCTGTGTATATCTACCGCACCTACCAGCCCTCCCCACCACGTCTGTGTATATCTACCGCACCTACCAGCCCTCACCACCACGTCTGTGTATATCTACCTGCCACCTACCAGCCCCTGTGTATATCCACCACCCACCCGCCTGTGTATATCTACCGCGACCTACCAGCCCTCCCACCCCTCCCCACCACGCCTCCCACCCGCGTCTGTGTAAATCTACCGCACCTACCAGCCCTCCCACCACGTCTGTGTATATCTACCGCACCTACCAGCCCTCACCACCACGTCTGTGTATCTACCGCACCTACCAGCCCTCACCACCACGTCTGTGTATATCTGTACACGTCAAAGACGTAGTGAAGGAGCACATTTCCCACAATGCATTTCTTCCGATGGGGTCACCGTGGAATGCCCCGTAACATTTACTCACTGGGATTTGAAAGTTCGGTCCTAAACCCAAGGGCTCTATCCAATCCAATATCTCAATGTGTGACATGATGTTTTACGACTGTATGTCTGCAAAGACATCATGACATTCATGGACCCCCATCTTCTAAAATGTCAAAAAATATTTTACTTATACATATTTATTTCCCCCTCTTTTATTTATCTCATTCTGCTTGGTGATAAATAAAATACAACATTCCACAGACAGTCAACGGGAACTTCATGAAGGCATTTACATTGTAATCACAAGTGACCTTCTGTACTTTTTAAATTGAAGGCTCTGAGGCACCGAGATGAGAATTCTAAAGTGTGCTTCAGGAGCCCATGCAGGCAGTAACATATAGCATATTGTGGTTTGCTCCGTATTTCATGCACAGCGAGAATTGAGAATTGAGCTGTCATCTCTGTCAAGGATACAAGAACTGTGATCTGTATTGCAGTCTCAAGAGTCATTTTCATACAAAAATTATGTTGGTGTCACTCATACTAGAATCTTTATTAAAAAAGAGGAAGGAAAAAATGTGTGTTTGAAATGTCATATCATTGAGACTGACTTACCCTCACGCATTCATTTCAGTATGATGTTTTTTTGTGACTTTATCAGTGGTGCTGGTGAATTTGTAATGCATTAATCACATGGTTACAATCTCCATTAGCAGGTAGTTGTATACTGTTTTGGTGGAGCACACTTATGTTTTGTTCATTGCTTATTTTTGCTGAGCCACACCAATGCAAATGTTTTACAGTAATCTTCCGGAAGTCACTGGGGGGTTTTTAACGCACACACACAGAGGATAAGTGGTCAGTTAAATTCAACGATCTCAGAGGGGAATTGGTGGATGTGATTGTGTATGCCTCTGTGTAATTAATTTGTATGTGTGTGTGTGTGTGTGTGTGTGTGTGTGTGTGTGTACTCATGCATGTATTTGTTTATGTGTGTCTGGTAAGACCTCACACTACAGCCAGCCTAAAATTGCCTTAATTAGCCACCAGGGGCAGAAGTGAAATTCAATATCATTTACAGCCTACGGGCACAAACCTGAAGTATTCTCCTGTAACTCAAACTACATCAAACACACTCTGCGCAAAAAATAAGTTTCCAGAAAGAAAAAAAAAAAAACTATCCCTCATCACTCTGGTCAACTCAATTATAGATACAGATGATAAACGCTAAAGCACTGACACAGAAAAAAGAAGCTGCTTGCTGAGACGCATTGAAAGTGCCTGACACATCTCTCTATCTATCTATCCGTCCTCAGCAGCTCCCACCATTGCACCCACTCAGAGAATTTTACACGCTGGTGAACATTTTCAGCTTGACATGTGCTTTTTCTCCCCCTCTCTAAAGCACATAAGAAGTGACATGGGGGGAGGGGGCGGGGTGGTGAAGGTGTTGGTGTGTGTGTGTGTGTGTGTACGTGTACGTGTGTGTGTACGTGTGTCTGTCTGGGGCTTAAAAGATGGTTCTCAACATCAACACGCCCACAACTAGAGCTGTGATGTCTGGTTCCTGAAACCTTCTGTGCTTGTGAGATGCAAACAGAAGGATTTGGTTTGCA
>NC_063204.1:5704996-5859996 GCF_017589495.1 Alosa alosa
AGCTTTTTACTAACATGGTACGATGCATCGTTCAACTAACCAACATGTAACTTACGACTGTTTCCCAAAACCGTCGTACTTACATAGTACTTTGTTAGTTTGAACCATGTTGGTTTCAACCAACATAGTTCAGACTACAATGGTTGCAGATGTGTTCGGAGAATGTCGGGCTATATGTCGGTTAGAGCCGAACGCATGAAGTCACGTAAAAGTAATGAAATGTTACCTTGCATGAAGTTTCCTGGGCCCAGCAGTTATAATATCATTAATAATAATAATAATAATAATAATAATAATAATGATAATACTTATTACAACAATAGGCAGTAATTTCAATAGGCCCTAGGCTATGTATGCTTTTTAAAAATATAGGCTATTAATAATAATAATAGGCATAATAATGATAATTTTAATAATAACGTCACAGTCTATTGAACGTAGCCTACTAATTAGCCTAATCAGTGAAGCATAAATCGCCAACCGAGCAAATGTGAACAAATAAGTTACACATTTAATGAAACACACCGAATAGCCTATATATAGGCTAAATACTGGCCAATATTTTCATTTGTTGTAGCGTGACAAGGTGGCGTGAAAGGATAGACCTCTGCATTTCGGATCTTGTAGTCGTAGGTTCGGGCCTGGATAATGATCAATTAACAATGGTGTTGGAATCTTGGATAGGCTCAATCACTAAATATTCCAATGATCGTTTAGAACCTGTAGTCCAAGTTTTAACTACTGATTGGAGACCATATGCTTACTAGCCTAGGCTAAGGATACATGTATATTATGTTCTATGAATATTGGCATGGTTAGATTAGATTCAACTTTATTGTCATTGTGCAGAGCACAAGTACAAATACAACCAAATACAGTTTGCATCTAACCAGAAGTGCCAAAAAGGCTGAAAAGTGCAATGTGATATATAAAGTATAGACAGACAGGTGCATAGACAGGACAAGAAATATAGTGCAGTGTAGACAGTAGTATACAGTTGGTTTGCAGAAGGTGGTTTAGAGTAATATAAATGAAATATAAATATGTGCAGTATCTTAGCAGTTACCTTACAGTAAGAGCAGAATAAATATGGATATGTAATATGAACAATGTTGAACAACATGTTGTTGTGTAAGTGCTTTGGGTTTCACTCTGTTCTAAAAGCGCTATATAAATGAATACTTTACTTTATGATTGCCCTTCATTTCACTGGAATATGTTCATGCCTTTATGCAGCATTTGTCCAATGTTGCCCTTGTTATGTGTTTTCATTGTGACACTGAAAACTGAATACTGTTACCACACACAAGTATTTCATGATATTTTAAATGCACAGATACAGTTTTTTTACCATTACTTTTCATCCATTGTAGTTATGAAGTTGTGTGTTGAATCACAACCACAAAATGACAGTTCACATAGCACAAATGTTTCAATGCTCAAATGGTTGAAGGATCTGCGCCAGCTGTACCAACATACACACACACACACACACACACACACACACAGTGTTACTGTAGGTGCTGCTCATGTTGTTGCCTTCTGCTGCTGAGATAGTAGCAAAGTCTATACTGTTGTTTTCAAATGCATGTCTATATTCCCTGTGAGTGCACTGACATTTCAAGACCTACTTTATTCCATCAACCCCCTATAATAATACAAGCATGTCAACTGCTCCATCTAGGAGCCCAACAGCGAGGCAGAGGCGCGGTACAACAACGCCCATAGCCGGAACCACGTTGTTGTGGAGAGGGCCTTGGGCATGTGGAAAGGTTTGTGAGCAAATCCGCTGGTGGCCTGAAGCTCCATCCTGCAAAGGCGTGCAGTGTAGTTTTGGTGACGGCGCTTCTGCAACATGGCCCTTCAGGATCACATCCCACTGCCGGCTGATGAGGAGCTGTTAGTGGAGGAGGTGGAAGAGGTCATTCCAGTGGCTGCTGCACACCTTCCTGCTGGCCTGGAAGCACACTGGGAATTAGTTGCACATATGTTTGGCCCCTAAACACTCAAACCCCACAATTCCCTGCCACATTCCCTGTTTTTCCCCCTTTTGTTTATGTTTTTTACATTTCTTTTAGTTTGGTGGGGGTGAGGGGGTAAATGTACTTAACTTTCTCCCCATGATCCCTCCCACACATACACACATGTTTCCTATGAGCCATGACATCAAAATACATACAGATTGAAAGGTCACAAAGCAAAGGCAACTTACCATTTTTCCGCCTCCCATGACAGGCCTACCCATACCTGGGCCATGAAGGACAAGTTAAATCAATGAAAATCATGTCACATTTTGAAACTGACCACAGCACTCTGCATGCTCACTTATCCGCCAAGTCCCAGAGGTCTTAAAGTTCTCCAAGCGAGAGGCTACTCAACTTCACAGCAGCATTCTCCAATGTCATTGTACCAACATAATTCAGCTATGTGTTCAAATATCAAGATCATATAATAACTAAGAGTAGCCTAACGTATACACCCGCTAAACATTGCTTGTGATCAGACAAGATACAACACAAACCCCACTCCACAGGCATACTCACCTCACACCCATCGACTCAGTCTTGAACCCCTGACCTCTCTCATGTAAAACACACACGCTACAGTCTCTGCCACAGCACAGTCACTTCACCACATCATAATGGGCTGTAGAGTCCATATACCGTTAGCTATGTGTATGATTAGCAGATGCTTCATCCAAACACACTTAACATCCGACTACAATGTAACGTTATACTTTTATAACAATTACAATGCTAGCCTCACATAACAATAAAATTGAGCTGCATTATGTGTATGAAAGGTGCTATACAAATAAAGCTATACAAATAAAGCAAATAAAGCTTATTATTATTATTATTATTATATCGTTGGCATTCAAAAGCTTTATCACCAGATAACTTAACAGGTGTTCGAAAGAATCTGTGCTGACACATTAGCATTAGGCTACATGTAAATTCACGAATAATAACAACACAGATGATTGCGGTCACCATAACACTTCACCACAGGCCGCTCTGTTGTAGGCTAACTCCACAACACTTCACTTTCCACTGTACCACATAACGTTGTTCAGTAATGTGCAATTGTAGCCTCCAGCAATGCTATGGTATGGTATCCCACAGCAATGTTATGGGATCGTTTAATGGCTACCTCTCATCCATCTGTCCTCTGCATGTTCCGTCATCAGGGTTACGTCGTCTCCAGCAACTATGGTTCTTACTACATACTACAGGTCGAGAGGTGTAGCTGTAACTACACAACTTTACAATAGTGGTTGCGAACGTTAGTTGCTACTATGGTTTTGGGAAACACTGACGCAGTGTCACGATGCATCGTACTATTTAAGTTCCACCACCATAGTTCACACTATCGTTTTGGGGAACAGTTGTGTTGTACTTACATAGTTGCAACCATGTTAGTTGCTACCGTAGTTAGCAACGATGCTTTTGGGAAACGCACCCCTGTTCGGTAAGGTCAGCTGTTTATTCTGATATATGGTTTGTTATGTGTTGAATGAAGGGTTCGTGAAGTATTCCACCGAGATGAATGGGTAGGGAGATGGGCGCAGAACCTTCAGTAGAATTATGATTAAATTGAATTATATTCTTCACTTAAGTGTAATTTTCTCGCGAACCGTTCACCACAGCAACAACAGCTAACCTAGTTTAAAAGCTGAGAAAAAGCTCTTTCATTTGATGTGATAGGCTACTTGTGATGTCTGTGTGATGAGTAGGCTCGTTCGCGAGTAGTTCAACTGAGAAGAATGGGTGAATTTGGATGCACTTTCTTTCTTGCCGTGCGCTGTCACTTTCTCCATTGCGTAAAAGACTAAATTAATTTGCGCTGTGAATGCTTAGATTATTTTGACAGGCCATAGGCTAAATAAAAATCGTTATTAGTGGGATGCAAAACAGAATATTGAAAGAAGGGGGCACCAAGGCCACCTTGGCCTGTAAACCACACAGTAACGAAGCCAACTCAGGATGCCAACGATCGACATGGTTTGTGAACATAGGTGCCAACTCTCACGCATTGGCCGTGAGACACACGCATTTGATTGGTTTCACACACTCACACGCCACACCCCCGATTTCTCACGCTGAAGTGTCAACCCGGTCGGTCAGATGCCTGAAAAATGAGTTTATCCTACCTATAGATCTACCTGTTGAGCCACGGTTATGCTTTCAGAGACGGTGAGAGCGTTCAAGAGCACCCCCTGTCTGTGGAATTTTATACATTTTCTCTCATTTGCGATGCTACTTCAGACACCGTCCCAGGCGCATTCCCCCCGCATTTCCCCGGCTTCAGGTATGCTTTGAGTATTATTGAGTATTTTTCACGCTGAAGTGTCAACCTGGTAGGTCAAATACCTGGCAGATGAGGTTCAACTAAACTAAACCTATACATATGATATCACACATCAGGTGAACGTGCGGAATCTAAGCTATTATTAGCGCCAAGTTGCTGTGATATATGGTTCACGAGAAAATTAACATTGAACCGACGTGCAATTTAGGCTAATCATATTTGCATTTTGCACACAGTGCACACCCATTACTCTCGGTTTAATATTTCACTAACCCTTCACACAACACGTGGCAAACCCAATATCACAATAAACAGCAAACCGTACCGAATACGAGGATATAAAGCATGCCTTTGTGCAATAAGTGGTTCCTGAGTAATCCGGTTTGCAATTGCAACACATTTCTACATAGCCTCATTGGGGCGAAATTCTAATGTATTCTAATGTAAACTATTTGTCAGTAGGCCTACATACATTTTTGTAAATTGCTCAGCCATAGATTATCCCACTATCATGGTTCTTATATTGTCAGGTTCCAGCCAATCCTATTACAGATAAATGAATATATTTATATCGCCATGCTTCCTAGTGACATTAATGCAAAAATATGAAGAAAATCAAATAACGAGACACAAATATTGATATAAAGCCTGACATAAGCCATATGCAAACATTCACATCATGCAGATATGGGTACATCCTGAAAAAGGAATAGCATGTAGACTATAGGCTATGGCCATTACAATGACCAATATATTATCTTAAATAAACTAGCTGAATAACACAGGTGACCACTTCTGCATAATTTCATGGAGTGCTGAAATGTCAACACATTTTTTTGTGAAATGTAGCATATGTTTTTGTGGTTGTGAACATATTGCAATATCACCTAACTATTCCACCTGTGTGTGCATGGTTATAATTCTGAAGTGCAAAATAGCTTAGGCTACAGCACAAATATTTCCATAAAAATAAGCAAGTCTGACCTCTGAATTTATTTTGAAAGTGCACCTGATTGATGCATTTAAAAGTTAAAATATACAAACACTTCTTAAATTCTTACAAAACACCCACCCACTTTTAAAATTGTTAGTTTGGACCCCTCACTTTTGCCGTCAGTATGAAATACCAGTGCTGTTTTCAGCATCTGTTTAGCGCTTCATTGTCATTTTCATTGGATTCACGGTTTAGTTTGATATTTAATTTACTTTTGGACTGTTTGATTATATTGTTAAATGTTGGGACTGATGGGCACTGAAATCTGGGGAGGTATTTGATGATCACTATTACGTTCCATGTAGTTGAAAGAGTGTCGGGATTTCAAACAAACCATCCGCTTTCATGCATTCATTGAACGTCTCATGTGCTGTAATGGAAACCTTATTAGTAGCCAAGTAGCCTATTGAGTTATTTTTAATTATGCATGATTTACTTTTTATTAATTTCGTAGGCTGGCTTTATTTTGTTATATAGAAGTATCTAAATAACCTGTTAAAATGTACCAGAATTCAGGAAATTGCATCTAGTCCAAAAAAAAATTTCTGGGGGAGGACCCCCATACCCACTCTCTGAAATGTCCCACCCACTTTCACAATGCCTCCGACGCCCATGGTCCTAGTAGTAGGCTAGATCCCTTTGATACCAACGTTCATTTAACTCTGAGACCCTGGTCCCAGGGATGGATTACTGCACGGGCCTTCCGGGCCCAGATCCAGGGGCCCAAGGTGTCAGGGGGCCCTGAAGCCCAAGCCTTTGCATAGAATCATTGCCTCAATATCAACACATCAGGATGTAGGCTATGAATCTGATTGAATTTAGTATTGGCCATCCCCAAAATGCTAGCCTGACGAGCCAGACCCACATTAAAACGTTCGCAGTGCTCAGTCCGAGGGGCGGGATAATCGGTTGTCTTTTAAATTCCCTCGACACGCAGTAGGACAGCACTGAGTCCCATGCGTTTTCCCACCAGCGGAGCTAGTTGGCTAGTTCAAACTTTTGCCATCTCAAAACAAGCTTAACTCGTGTCACACTGTTGGCCAACAGCAATATCCATCTTCTTTGTTTTTTCAGTAGCAGGGAATTCAAGCCAAACCGTTGGAACTCTGCCATCAATCATTATGTTATGCCCCCCTAACGACTCTATAGACGATTTGATTGGCCTGATAGAAGTTTAATTTTTCGAGCTCACAAGCCAACGGAGAGTTGCTAGACTAGCCCTGGAAGCAAATGTAATTTGCTGCCGCTAGGGTGTGTCTAGTAGATTTCTAAGCTACCAAAATGCACCAGAAATCACATCAAACAAATGAAAAAAATTCTGGGGGAGGACCCCCAAACCCCCCTTCCACATATGCAACAATTAGTGGGGAGCCCTTCATACATGTGGGCCCAGGGCCCCGAAAGTTCATAATCCATCCATGCCTGGTCCCTACACCTGAGAACCACTGATGTACGTTTTTTTTACTGTACGGTATAATGCTGAATGAGCCAAACAAAAATTTCCGCAGCAAAATGTTGGTTGGCCCCACCAAATCTCACTCCAAGGTTTTTTGAAAAGTTGGCAGCCCTGTTTGTGAAGTTAGTTGTATTGCCAATGTGCTGGATGTTAGTGTGTCAGGTTTTACACACCACGTACGTCTTGTCTAGTTTCCCATCAAATAAGTAGAATCCGAAATGTGCCCAGATGTCCGCTTTCCAAGCTTTGGGTGCGTTTTTAATTACCCGTCTATCGCGGTCATCTCCCTCCATCATCTTGATTCTTTAGTGTTGTTGTTATGCTAGCTAGTGCTGCCGCTTAGCATGTAGCTACAGGCTGCACATGTCATTACAACGTTGCTCCGGAAATGCCCCCAGAAGTAATTGAAACTTCACAACTTTATTGTCCACTCAAGGCCAGAACAGTAAATAAACAGTGACATAATCGATTATGGCACGTTGCCGCATCGATGCTGAATCGTGCATGCCCGGCATTGCAATGCATCGCCGAATCGATTATTGTTGACACCACTAGTTGACCATGATAATTCAGGTATCATGGAATGTGTATGGAACTAGGCAAATCCAGACTTTTATATTTCAGACATACTGTACACAACAGTGGTGTTGAGTTCCCTATGTTGTAGGTACGGGATTTCCCACCGTGGCCAATTGTGCCACCCTGGTGGCCATTTTGTGTAGTGTCGTGTTTACCTGGTTCCCCATGTGCTTTGTGTTAGGCTACCTGCCTGTCACCTGTCTTTGTCTCTGCCCCATCTCCTTATTTGGTCTGTGCTTCCTGTCTTGTTAGTTTTCCCTCCGTTTCTGCTTCCACACCTGTTCTCCGTTATTGTCTCATTGGTCTCGTCCAGTCCTCTGTCTTTCTGTTAATTGTTCTGTGTATTTCTACCCTCCTGTTTCTCTGTTCCTTGTCGGATTGTCTCTCTGTTTACTCTGTAAATTCTGTCTGTTAGTAAGTTTGCCAGTCATTAAAGTGTGCTTTTCTAAATTCTGCCTGGAGGAGTCTTGCACTTGGGTCCTATCTGCCTACCCTGACAGTTGGACAGCACAACATGCAGCAGGACACAACAGCAATGCACAGTTGGCATGTTGTACCTCCCTCACGGTACCACATGTGCTGCCAGTAGCCTGAATGCAAAATCGTCAACAAAGCAACCTTGGTGCGCAAAATAAACAGCTTCACCAAAAGAGCAACAGAGCTTTGTGAACATTTCACTGGGGTAATCTAGCAGGCACCTTCCTTTATTGGTGTTTCATGGAATTAGGCAACAACACCTCCAGAAGGCTCAACAGTAGTGTCTGGACTAGACCCATGATCCACACTCATGTTGGATTCTGTAACAACAAATTATTCGGTCATTTCAGAACATTGATCAAACTACACTTAAATTGCAACATTTCAAAATTGTACATGTTTTTTAAACAGAGATTTATTTCAACATATATGTTTGTTGTTCCTAAGACTATTAAGAATTTCGCCTGTCCCCATTGACCATTATAGAAATAGCATATAGCAAATAGCAAATAATGCTTTTTTTTGGTAAATTTAATGAAGATGACCTCCTTGTCATGCATAATACATTTCTTGGGAAAAAAAACATTTTCAGAGAAAATTCCCAATAAAATGGTAGTTTGATCCTTTTGACATCATTTATGAGGGAAGAAGCATCATCAAAGTGTTCAGAACAGCATGATATGACAAGTGGTCAGATTCTCTCTCACTTTCTGTTGAATAATTTATGTTTTTTATGCGCATGTGGACTTCGTCAATCTCAGGCTTCAACACTGTTATGGGGGAAACTCATAGTTAAAAAAGGTTTTACAAAAAATGTTTTTATAGCTAGGAAGTATAACAATATCTAAATTGATATCTAAATTGACTTATTCAATGTGGCACACTGATGGCTGCTAGCATCCACAACTGACAAAAGATTAGCACAAAATCTTCAACCCCATCACATTCAACCCTGTCATATTTAACCCCGTCACATTTTTCAATGTTAATGGGTTGAATGGCTGAACACTGTTCATGTTAAGATGGGGAAAAGTATTTTCTATCAAGTACATATTACTTAATCTTTCATCCTTTTCAATCACAAATGGCACAGAATCTGTAGAATGACACCATTGCTGTGGCGGTTTATGATCCGTCCAGCAACATAACCAGAGAAACCACAAGCCCTTGATGCAGGTACCCACAAATCCCAACAAACAGACAACCATTCATAACAACCATTTAGTAACACAATGCTGTCATTACTATGCTCAGCATAGAGGCTTTGGCTGCAAGCCTGCAACAATACTAAAGTCTGATGAAAAATCCAATGTGTTTTCAAACGACTGCCAGATATGTGAAAAATGGAGTAAGTGATATTTAAAATGCCTTTAAAAAATTTTATAAACCTTGTGGGTGCCTCGGATCTGCAACAATTTTGCCAAATGCATGACCTTGAGTGTGAGTTTGAATTTCAGTTATACTGAATTATAAGAAACACTGAATTTAACAAAGGCAGCATTGAAAAAAAGATTATTAAAGAATTCTCAAGATTATTCTGAATTCTCTGAAATCCTTTGTGTACATCAGTCCAGACTGTATCTTTTAATCGTGAATAGTCTGGCTCGTCTCAGTAGCACACATCTGCTTGGGAATCGCTGCACCCTGAACCAGTATGGGGGCCTGTGTGTGACACTTCCAAATGTATGCACAGGAGAGCAGAGGTGTTGGGAGCGATCCATAATTTCCATTAAGAATCACTGCAGCTTTGATAATCTGCTGAGTAAAGCTCTTGGAAGTACAGTAGACCCCCCTACCCCTCTGTCCCCATAACTCTATATATTACAGTAGTTGCTGAAGCCTGCATTATTCGAGATGCCAAAGCCTGATTCAGACAAATAACTTTTAAAATGAGAGTGGATAATCGTGGTAGTAAGTGTGGTATAAATATTGGCAGAGTGCTGTTTGATGTTATGTTAGAGTTGGTCTTGCACCAGAAAGATTTAATCAGATTAGCATGAAATGGCTTACGCTGTAAATTAAACGACACCCTCCACATGATGAATTCCTGCCCGCGCGGCATCGACAGGAGAAAGGTGGGAGGGGACATCACATTTAGCCTTATTAAACCGTATCACACACCTCAAAGCAATCTGCAGCCCACTGCTTATACACATAAGGACATGTCACTTCAGAATAATTATACTTTTGGTAGCTAAAATGGCCTGTCCTGTCTCCAGGATAAACAAGTATTTCAGCCTTGGTATGGATAGCTATGAACACTAGGAATTTATAACTTAAGATATAGCCATCAATAGCCCTGCATAAATAGTGTTTTCAAAACCATGCCAATACATTTGCAGAAGCTGTTATTACTGTTATTATGTCAGTGTAGATAATGAAGCAAATGACAGACTCATGCATAAGCTGTCCTAACAATAAGGCTTATGTGGGGGAAAATGTATTGAATAAATCAAATAATCGTGGCTTTGTGGTTTGATGAAAGGTAGGAAGGAGGATCTCAAAAACTGTGATTGTGGGGGAGAAAAGGGAACCACAAACAGTGATTTAACACATTTGTCAAGCCTAACTGCAGGTATACAACAAATACAATATAAATACAACAGAAAACAAGGCTATGTAGACCTCCTCTAATGTCGCTCTACATTGTTCAGGGTTTTACGCAGTCTCGACGGAACTTCGTTTTGCTGTAGGCATCTACTGCTGCCTGAATCACCACAGTAAATAAAGGGTCGTTTGGTTGTATCTGAGACATATTATTTTGAATAAGCAGTCAGGAGCACAAGTCAGAATCGCAGTGTAATAAGACTTCGTTCATCCACACTTTCCTGTAGGTAATGCACATCTGCTGCCAAGGCTCTCATGGCATTGAATGCATTGTAAATTAATGTGACAATTATGGATTATAGCTCATGCAATACCAATACAACTATCGGGAATATTTTCCTCAACAATACAAAATCAGTAATGTCGTTAATTACATGGCAGTATTATTGGAGCCAATTTCAGTACAAGGCACATAGGTAAACAGAGAGAAAGAGAGAGAGGGAGATAGAGAGAGTGTGCGAGATAGAGAGCAAGAGTCTAAATGAAATCCTAAAATAGGTTTCCGTGGTTTCCTTATTACAAAACCCCTAATTTATTAAGCCGGAGTTCATTTCTACCATTAATGTCATAGTTGATTGGTTGCCAGCTATTTGCTCTAATGGTGGTGTGACATGGTTTATTCCCCTTAATTATAGTTAGATTATTGCCTGCCTCGGCTTTTCCTGGGAAAGCCTGTAGAGGAGACTGGCTCTGTCAGCTCTTTTCACCAACCAACTGTTTGGATTCGGAACTTTAAGGTCCGCTAAGTAAAACATATGGAATGATTTTTTTTCTTTCCTATTTCTGAATCAGCTGACAAGAAAGGTCCATTTCTCTTCTCTGTATACTACCAGCAGTAATTACCAGTGATGTAGTACTCGAGTCCGGTCTCGAGACCGATTTCTGCTTTCTCAGACTCGACTCGGACTTGTTCCTACAAAGACTCGGTCTCGGACCACAGTGGGAGGAGAAGAACTCGTAATTTCAAACCGAGTCCTCGAGACCAACGCATTTTTTTATGTTGTTTTTATGTCATATAAAAAATCAAAATCAAAATGAAATTTCACGGCGGCCACGTCTTTGCCCCTTGTTTGCCTTGGTGCCCCCTTCTTTCAATATTCTGCTTTGCGTCCGTTTAATAGCGATTTTTATTTAGCCTATAGCCTGTCAAAATAATCTTAGCATCACAGCGCAAAGTAATTCAGTCTTACACAGTGGAGAAAATGACAGCACATGGCAAGACAGAAAGTGCGTCCAAACTCACCCATTCTTCTCAGTTGATATACTGCTTGTCGCTAAGCCTACTCATCACACAGGCACATGTATCACATCACATGAAAGAGCTTTTTCTCAGCTTTTAAACAATGTGAGCCGTTAATTGCTGTGGTGAACGGTTCAAAGAAAAAGTAAATAATATAATTAAATTGAATCATAACGTCTACATAAGGTGCTACACCCATCTCCCTACCCATTCATCTTGGTGGAATACTTCACGAACCCTTCGTTCAACACATGACAAAACATATATCAGAATAAACAGCAGACCTTACCGAACACAGAGGTGTAAAGCAGTCCCCTGTACAGTAAGCCGTTCCAGAGTATTCCGGTTAAATTAAAAATGTAATCTGCAGCAAGATCTACATTCATGTCTCCAACTTTGGTCTTTAGGTTTCAAAATGTGTTTAAATCGTTCTTCATGATTTCATAACAGGCCAAATACAAAATAAATGTTACAAATATTGCCTAGATATAGGTAAATATTAAAATCAGAGGATATACAGCTGAGTAGGAGTTTGTGAAAGGAGTCTTAATGATCAAAAAATGCTAAGCATGCATCTAGGTTGCATCAGTTTCTTAAAGCTGAGCTATGCTTAAATTGTTCAATACATCATTCCATAACAGGCCAAATATAAAATAAATATAAATATTAAATATAGCCTAGACATCTAAATATTAGATGCTCGGATGATTTACAGTTCTATGTAATATGTCATGTTTCATGTTTTTGTAATGTTTCATACAGTGATTCAGGTCTACTGCTGTGAATAGGCTAAATACAACTTTGATTATTTTTATAGCCTACTACTGTATAGTTAACTTTGGCCTTGGTGCCCTGACATGTGGCCTTTGTGCCCCCCACCAAATATGCCCAACTGAAGGCCAAGTGGCCTTGCCCCTAAAATGGTGAAATTCCAAGCCTGGGCCTAACTGTTGATTATTAATTGGGGTGATATTAAATCATGAATATGAAAACTGACATGTTTTTATGGTCTTGGTCTGGACTCGGGTCTCGACTCCTAAAGGACTCAGTCTCGACTCGGACTCGACTGTATTTGAAAACCAACGGACTCGGTCTCGACCCTTCAAAGACTCGGTCGTGTCTCGGACTCGGCATAGGCGGTCTCGTCCCCATCACCAGTAATTACTGTCTCTTCTGGTGATAGACTGAGCTAAATATATGTGCTTACAGGCGACCAGGAACCTTGTGTTTGTGACTTGTGACATTATTTGTACCGTTGTTAAGACCTTATGGAACACACATACAAAAAAACACTCCAAATATTGATATGCACATGCTCCTACTAAGAAGGAGATAAATGACCAATTAATTATTTTCAAATTAAAATACTTAATTGGAAGTCCCATTGATCCCCTCAATCACTGCTACCATCCCCACGGAACACACAACTGACCTTTAAAACAAACATCTACTCAAACTGTAGCCACACACACACACACCCACACACACTTTTCTTAGAATTCTTATCGAAAACTTTCTGGTCAAGCCAGAAAGAGAGACAAAAACACTAAAGACGATTCTAACGCTTCGCCTCTATTCCATCTCAATTGACCCCTGTTCTAATGCGAGGAGAGGCGCCACGCGCGGAAAAGTGTGACTGTTTAAGGAGCACAGTGGTGCCCGGCAGAGCACTGTTGGCAGGGCTCAGGGCCTTGTATGTATTCAGGATTAGTTCTCGTCCTCAGGGAGCATTAGTAACAACCTTTCAGAAGTACTGATTGGAGAGAAGGATGTGCTGCATATTAACAGGAAGTTGCCATCCCTGGAGGACTCTGGCAGGAAGGGGAGCAAAGAGGAGCTGACAGGAGGGACAGCCAAGGAGGCGGGAAGGAGGTGTGTGTGTGTGTGTGTGTGTGTGTTTGTGTGTGTGGAGGGGTTTGTGTGTGTGTGTGTGTGTGTGTGTGTGTGTGTGTGTGTGTGTGTGTGTGTGTGTGTGGAGGGGTTTGTTGTGTGTGTGTGTGTGTGTGTGTGTATATGTTTGTGTGTGTGTTTACCTGGCATCTGAATTGAAATGATTAAGATGCACTCGAGCTAAAATAAGTTTAAGCGCTGATGCTAGTCAGAGAGGAAGGATAGTAAGAGCAGGAACAAGAGAGAAATCCATTACAGTGTGGCAGCCTTAACAGATTTATTTAAAATGTCCAGGGAGCCGAGGCTGGAGCGGAATATGCTGGGCCGTCGTTCCGTACCTATAAACCAAAAGGACAAGTTTGCACAAGCAGAAAAAGTAGGGATGTGGGGAAGGGCATGGAGGGGGGCGTTTACAATACATTAAAAAAAAAGTAAGACATTGTTGCTTCTTCTTCAGTTTTGAGAGGGTAGGTGAAGAGGAGAAATGGCACACAGTTGTGTCTCAAAGAGTTATGGCATCCCCGATGAATAGATCTACATTTATTTCCACATACCTGCACAATTCATCATGAATAATGATGACGTCTTATTTTTTTCCCCTTAAACTTTTATGAAAGGGTTTCAAGGAGAGCCCAACTTTTCGGCTGGGGTCGATACTGGTTTTGTGTGCCGCACAGCGTTGGCTGCCCTTGCGGGGGTTTTTGTTTGGTAAATATTATTCTGGACCTGTGACGTGCAGAGAGGCCCATGGCTTTGCTTATTATAGTTCATGGGCAGTCACAGACACCAAACAAGCAAATAGAGGCTATTGTCCTTTGTGTGAATCAGAGCACAAGGGCAAGCTTATACTCTAAATGAAACAATACGGTATAATGAAACTGCAAAAATAAATGAATCAGCAGTTAACATCCTACTAAATTTGTGATCGCTGGGACTATAAATATAGCTTCAGTTTAATAGCTTCAAATTAAGTATATTTTAGTAATTGTTAATTTTGACAATTTCCACTGCACATGTAGTTATGTGAAAAAATGCGTTTTGGCTCTAAAAGGCCGATTGTTCGAGCTAATATAACCCATGTGGAACAGGTGTATCACGAGTCCTTGGGAGCCTATTTGCTCTAATAGTCTTTAAGAGGCAGTCTCTTCAGCCTAAGAGGCCCCAGCACTTGTGTTGGTTGTGGCTGTCTCTGGCAGCTGTCTCGTCAGCCCTCTCCCTGCATTAGGCTCGGCTATAGTCACAGCACAATCAATGAGCTGCTCTTGTCTGGCTGGTGCCTGCCCTACATGTATCAATTTATTGAAATGTTCTCACATAACAGCCTAATCGCACCTTCCTGTTAAAGTCTCCAGCTCTCTTTTACTCTGCCGTCTCTCTCTCACACCCCAAAACACACACACACACACACACACACATTGCCCAGGTGTAGTATTGGTAAAATAAATAGTGCATACTCATCTCTCAAGTTTTTCACTCAAGGGCCAACACAGTATTTTTCTCCAAGAGCAGAGCAGGTAGTTGACCTGATCTACTTAACATTGGCGGAGTGCTTTTGCGCTCCTCTGGGAGCTGGAACAAGACAGTAGGAACAGGAAATATATATATAAAAAACAACACAGATTTAACCCTGGCATGCCAGCGCCTAAATATATTGGGCCCCCCACCCCCCCCCCAAAACCCTTACCCCCGATGCAGGCCCCTGATAAAGACATCCAGGGGGCTGGACAGAGCAGAGGGATCCCGCGGCTGAGCGCGGGGGGATGGTGAGCCATCACTGTGTTTCAGACACCGGGCGAATCAAGCAGCACACCAGAGTCTCAGCCTCGGAGCAGATGGGACTGCGCAGGTATTGGTCCATCTATCACCGCGCACTCCCTCCCCGGTAAACACGGCGCGGCAGGAAATCTATCGCTCTCACTTTTACACAATATTCCCTCCATCTTTGTCATCGCGCGGCAACTTGAAATTCTCGCAAATATCCACTGAGAAATCAGCAAGTCTAGACTAGTAGCGTGGGTAGTGGGGGTTGGGGCTGGAGTGGAGGGGGGTAGTAAAGAGGAGGCGTGCTAGACGGTTCAATAGAGAGAAACTTTTTCTGATGATGTGAAGGATTGCCTTTTCATGATCAAGTGCCTCACACAGTCATCCTAATGATAGACTCTAAACACTGGAGTGGGAGCTTCAGTGAACAGGCACTCGAGTGAGGAAAATGGCCACATGTTGGTCGTGGCTGCCTATTGTATCTAGTATCCCACACAGATGCTTCTGGCCGCCATAGAAACACATGGTAATCTGTCAATCAGCACATCATGGCATCAGCCATGTCACTGTTTTAACAGGTGTCTCTGCGAGAGGGTGATTTAAGCAATATAGCATGAGTGAGAGTGGGGTTGGTCATGGATATTCCCACAGGTGTTGTTCGGCCGTAGCCACGAGGCCGGAGGCCGAGTGACGCAGGCAACAACAGCCGTGGGAATATCCATGACCAACCCCACTCTCACTCGTGCTATATTGCTTTTATACAACAATTCTACCACAAACTAAATAATCTGAAAACACCCCATTATTGTTTAAAAATGTTAATTTCGACATCTTTCTTACGCATCAAAAAATAGTTCCCTTTTTAATAGACAGCGTCTTGGTTGCTAGGTAACCAACATTCCAGATCCCTCGTTACAGGTCTTTGTGGTTTACATGTCTTCTTGAAAGAAATGTTGAAAGTCGGGCTGAAATCACATTCATATCTAGGTTTGCTGCATGCATGTTACAAGGACACTGGGCCATGTCATGTAAGGGACATGATACTGCAAAAAAACTGAAACATAGTCTACATTGCAGAACCACTCAACTTTATTAATTTATGGTGAATAAATGTTACACTACTGTGCACAGCCTGACGTGATGATGCTAGCACGTTAGCAGCGGTTAGCTAATTATGCTAACGTTAGGTATCTACAAGTCTCCTCCAAGTGACAATCATATTATACACAATGCTGGCAATGCTGAGAACAATTAGCTTCCTCGTTTATCTTACTTACATTGAGTTGACTGTGTGGCTTAATCCACAGATGTGGTGTTTCGTTATGGTTTGCTAAGGAGTAACCCATTGCTTGAAATAGTGGAGATGAGAGTGTCAAATCTTCAGGCATTGTATCACGGAGTGATTTATTATTAGCTGTGCAAAGTCTGAGTTGAAATGTCCAGGGATTCCAACTCATGGAACGTCTCTCGGCCAATCAGAAACAAATAAATAGTTCCATAGAACCCAATTGTTGTATAATAAGTATTGAATGGCTGTAACTCTGGCTTGTACTGAGACAACAGTTGGCTTCAGAACATGAAAAGTCTTCAGAAAGAGTGAAAGTGAGAAGACAGTAGACAGACGTGGAGTGGAAGAGTCAGTCAGAGGCCAGAATAAAATGGGAGGAGAGAGAGAGAGAGAGAGAGAGAAAGACCTGATCTTGTTACGGCAGGTCAAATGTAACATGTCAGTCCACTCTTCAACCTGTTTCCGAGGGCGCTTTTCTCCCGATGGCCTGGCCTGTCAGAACCCGGGAGCTCCGACTGGCAGGGCATCTCTGCAGATGGAAAGCCGAACCCCACTCTGAAACAGTCCATTAAGCACAGGCCGCGCGCGCAACTGTAGAAGAAATAACACCAGGAAAGAAACTTCACATTCAGTTCAATTGCACTGATCTTCACCACGCACGCTGCAAACCTGGAATTATACTTTTTTCCAGCCAACAATTTCTTGGTCGTGCGAGTGAGTGAACATTGAAGCAAACACGAGGCATACTTACATGTTGTGGGGGAGGTGGAAGTTGTTTTGGTGTTTTTATTTTTATTTTTCTTATACGCCCATTACTGACTCGTCACAGTTGTGTGGTGACAATTTGATTTACAGGACGGGGGCGATACCTCCAAGCTTTCACTTGACCCAGACAAGATTCCCGAAGCCACCGCTCCTTAATCTTTTCCGCTCGGAATGAGATGAGAAACACAGGATGCTCCGAGGTCACCGTCGTCCTCGTGGAGCTGCATCCTAACAGGGTGCCGGTCGGCCCAGCCCGACGCGAAGCGGCCGGCGCTCCTGCACAAAGACACCGGTGGAGCCTGACAGCACGGAATTAATTGACATGCCTCCGAGAGGCGGTTCTTTAATAACATATCGATCAGCTGGGTCAGATATGCAAAGCGTCTGCCACGTAGCATCGCTCTTAGTGAGGGAAGCGGGACGCTGGTGGAATCCCTGATATGGCTGCCGTTGATTAAAAGAGGTATTAACCCCTCTGATCTGACGCCCAAGGGACGGCATCAGGTGCCTCCCTCAAAGCCATGCAAACTCGATGACATCGGTCCTTCACAATTGCTCTCTGTAGTTTTCCCCCGTTATTCTCGCTCTCTCTTCTCCCCATCTCCATTTCTCTCATGATACTTAGGCACTCAGAAATACACAAATAAACACAGACACAATACAATACAATGTGAGATTCAAATAATCTATGGCTGGAGACGCAGGTGCTTTTAGCTGTCAGCCAAATAGTTTCTTTATTCTATGAGCGACAGAGCATTACCCACATTTATCATATAAACCATCACAAATGCTCATCAAATTTGTGTGTGTGTGTGTGTGTGTGTCTGTGTGTGAGAAAGAGAGAGAGAGAGAGTGTGTGTGTGTGTGTGTGTGTGTGGAGCACTTACAGATTGTGTTACCCACACTCAAAAACAGCATTACTCTCAATAATCAAAGGGGGGAAAACCTTCTCAACAAAAACTGTTCACCTCTACTGAACCATTATCTTAATATAACATCTTCAGAACTAGGGGCGGATCGATACAGAGCCATTACACACACCAAAGGGAACCTTCTGTTGTGTCGCCATCTGCCATCACACGTTGATTATTCATCTTATGTCTGGGGCTTAAAAGCCCTGGGAAGAATGTCTTTTTCATTCTGGTTAACACAAAAATAGCTGGAACAAGTGGCCCATGAAAACCAGTATTGACAGGGAGAGCACACCTCCTTCTAAAACAAGGGCTGAGAAAGGTCAGACTAGCTATTTGGCATTAACAGTGGCTCTCAGCCAGCCGTACAGGCAGCACTGCGAATCCCATACGCCTCGCTGCCACTATATTTAGATGAGCATGTAAAGAACTGAGAGAGAGAAAGAGAGAGAGAGAGAGAGAGAGAGATGGAGCCTTGAGATCTTTATTGCTGTGCTAATTGCCATGCTGAATGATTTCCCAAATACTGGTTTTAATCTCATCTATTTATTCTGGTGCATGTAATCCCAATGACGCATATGCATTATGCAATGCAGAAATATTTTTACATTCAAAACAATGCATCTTAAAAAGAGTTCTAAAGCTCCTAAGACTGACCACACATTTCACTAGGCAATCAAATGGCTCTGAGTCTGTCAATGCTGTGCATACAATGATGTTCATTATAGATTTATCTTCTCTGCTTTTATGCACCCTCCAAAATGACGTTGTTCATATCTGGACGGCTCCACTAGTTTCTGTGTTAATAAGGTTGGAAGAAATGCAGCCTATTTGTCAACCTCATACATTCATACATGAAACACTGATCAGCCACGCGGCTTTAGGCAAAGTGACACTTCAGCACAGAGCACACGGGTGGTCTGACTACAGGAACAAATTGCCCGCAAGGCACACGCCATCGGTAATGCCCTTGGTGTGCCACCCTGGCACGTGGCAGCACAGTGGCGGGTCTACTTAGCCTCAGCGGTGGGACGCGTCAAGGGTGATTGAGGGGCTCCCAGCCCCAGCCAGCTGCCCGGACACCAGGGCAGGTTTGTCTGCCTTTGACAGCCAGCTAATGGTGGGAGGCAGCGCTCCAGAGGGCCATGAAAGGGAGACTCCGTCCCCCCTCAGCAGAGTTGAGTCGTCCATACCGCACTGGCACCGATGCGCATGGGTCAGCACTTGCTTAAAAAACATCATGGCTGCCAATCTGGCTGACCTAGGAGGAGCTCTGTGGCATGCCGGTCCAACTCTGAATAACCCAAATGAAGCAGGCTGTCAGGATGCCACCTCTCTGAATTAGGATGAAAGGCTTTGACATCTGCCTGATTAATATAACATTTTGTAGAACGTTTATGGGCAGCCCAGTTTACATATGTCATCACAGTCAACTGATTGTGGTCCTTTTTTCAATAGCTAACTTTATACATAACTATGCACCTAAATAGACAGCCGTATCCATACATCATTATAAGAACATTCATAAAGTTATAACAAATATTCATAGTCATTTACATATGTCCATCTTACTATTTATACTTAGTAATTACTGCCCTCTTAAAGTGTAACAATGTACAGGTTGAAGTATCAAAATACATAAAGTAGCTTATTTTACCTCTTGATAATGCCACTGGGGACATTGCTCTTTATAGAACAATATGCAACAGCACTCATCCTAGAGTTGTACAGGGCTAATACATAACAGTATGCTACAGCATTAAACTACATTATAACACTATATAAGAACACAATAACATAACACATTACAATACTACTTATAATACTATGCTACAGTAACTTACTAATGATGCTTTAAGGGTACTGAGTTTTGGTAGTGTTAATCCAGGTGCTTATAATATAACATCTTAACACTTTATGAGTGATTATTATATAATGAATATATGTATATATATAATGATGAGACATTATGGAAACTATATAACTGTATGTGTTGATAATGCTTTGTGCCCCAGCCGTGGCAGAGCTGGCATTCCCGCCCCATGGTCCTTTCCGGCTTCCTGTCATTCTCCACTGTCCTGTCACATAAAATAATAATAATAATAATAATAAGTATAAGTATAAGTATATATACTTTTTTGATCCCGTGAGGGAAATTTGGTCTCTGCATTTAACCCAATCGGTGAATTAGTGAAACACAAACAGCACACAGTGAGGTGAAGCACACACTAATCCAGTGCTACCACCACTAATCTAGAGCAGTGAGGGGTTAGGTGCCTTGCTCAAGGGCACTTCAGCCACGGCCCACTGGTCGGGACTCGAACCGGCAACCCTCCGGTTACTAGTCCAGAGTGCTAACCAGTGGGCCACGGGACTCGAACCGGCAACCCTCCGGTTACTAGTCCAGAGTGCTAACCAGTGGGCCACGGCTGCCCCCCCCATAATAATAATGCTTTGTGAATACTTGTTATTAAGGGAAGTGTTGCTGAGTTTTGAGTGTTACACCTCTCCACTCATATTTTTTACAATATAACAACACACATTTGATGTAAGGTGTTACCAAATAAATCTATAAAGTAGCACTTACAGGCAAGAAGAGATAGTTTTTTCACCCCACAGCTCTTAGTCACCTCAGCTTGTTTACTTATTCTCTGCTTGCCTTCCTGAGTCTTCAGAGAGGGCTGTACGAGACTGTGTGGGCAGGGTGGTTTCGGAAGTGATGAAAACCCATCAATGCCACCGCACTCAATAAACCAGGTCACACCTGAATCCCCACACCCCTTCCAAAAAGTAGTCCAGAACTAGATGTATCTTAGACACTGAAACTAGCCATGTTTTCATAATGACATTTTGATGGATGAAAACTACAACAAAAAAATGAATATTAAAGTCATAAAAACATAATGCATTTGAATGTGTTCACCAGCCTACACTTAGAGTGCTTGTGATTGTCTTCACAGAACCGAAACTCACTGCTTTGTGCTGTGGATATTCTGTGCTCTCCGTGCAACATGCATCAAAAATGAATGGCCTTCTTATGTCATCCACTTGACAGGGTGGAAAAACAAGCACAACTCGATGCCGCGTGTCTGGTGGAGGCCCTTCCAGTTTTGTGCCATAATTTGCCTCAGAGACAGCTTGGAGGTGGAGTTAAAATGGCAGGGGCCTTCACACACACACACACTCACTGCCTTCTTCTTCTCTGAGCTCCCAAACTCTCTCGCCGCTAATTTATTCCACATTAAAGTGAGCTGCAGTATCTCCGCCGTGCCATTCCTTCCCTTGGAAAGTCCCCCCCCCCCCATTTCTCTCTTTTCTTTCTTCCAGTCATGAGCAGCTCTCCGTCACGAAGCCTCTTATTTCTGTGCGGAGGATTGCGACACAATAAGTTACCCAGCTGGGGCAGATGAGAGTCCCGTCTATTGTATTCAAATAAGAGCCCTGACTCCAGGAGGATGGCACATGGGCGGGTAAGGGGAAATGGATGGTGCCACGGCTGATAGGCGCCCGCTCCCCAGGCAGTCGATGAGTTCGGAATTGAAAAGGCAGAGGGCCTTCGGTGCCCCCTGCAGGAGTGGGGGCCGCGGCCTCTCCCGACGGCCTCTCGCGTGGGCACACTTTTGCGCGAGTCAGCGGGCAAGACTGGCACCAGGCTGCAGATGCCATTGTGTGACTGGTGAACTGTGTTTGTGAGTCCCAGCTGGCGTGCTGCATAGGCAGGCGGGCAAGGGGCTGTGATTGGATTTTGGAGCTGCTGCAGCGGCCTGGCGGCAGGATGCTGGGAAGGTTTTTATTTATTTATTTATTTTAAAAGATATTTACACAATGCTGAGGATTGGATGGAAAGCTATGGGAGAGAGTGGATCCCTGAAATGTCATTTTGGCGGATGAGAGATTAGTCAAAACCAACCAAGCAATGTGGTAGTGGTCTAGAAAAAGAAAACTTCCGGTCTCCTGGAAATGAAAGCGTCTGTAGCAGATACTGTTAAATGTTTAAACTAGCTGTTTCACATTCTCACAAAAGCACAAGGAAGAAATGTATGAATTAGTAAAAAAAACTTAAAAAAAAACTGTCCTTTCCTGACAAAAATGTTACATGTGCCCAGAACATGACAATACACATAAACTAGCATATCCTGGCAGGAGTGTGTTATTCATATTTTATAGATTTTATTACAAGACAGTAATACATGTGTGATGTATTTACATTGTAATAACAACTTGCCCAAATAGAATGGTTTTATGGTGATATTTCTTGTGTTGCACAGTAATTGTGGGCCATTTTTGATGTCCAGTAATGTTGTCTAAACAGAAATACCTGGCAAAGATAAATGCACACATAGAGCCAAGTGTGTATTTGAAGGCATCCTCATGTAGAAAATGCACTGCATTCAGACATGCCATAAATATTTACGGACGATTTAAGCATGTCTCTAAATGTGCACTGATAGAACATTATGGTATGCCTACATGGAGCCTACCATTAAGTCAACTCTGGTTAGAGTGATCACTAAGTATTTTATTTTCCTCCTGTGAGCCACCTGCACTATTCATGTGCACAAGCAAAGTTGTAAAGGGTCCCTGTGGGCCACTGCAGTGCCTTACCTTCCCTTTGGTCTGCACTGCACAAGGCCTGATGTTCACATTCCTCTCATCCTCCCTCGTTTCTATGGCTACCTTGTGACATGAAAAGACCATCCAGCCAATCTGTTGTTCTGGCAAGGGTACAAAGCCACTAATTAAAAAGTCCATCCGCTCCGCACTGATTTCTATACACAGGTCTCTTATTGGTGGGGAAGACCTCCATTCCTCCATTTACATTTTGATATCTTAATCTTTGTAATTGTTAGTAAAGCTGCCGGCATATAACGTGAAGAAAGAAAAGAAAAGAATTTTTTTTTTAAAAAAAACCCAGCAGGAACAGCTAAAAACTGAGCACAAGCAACACTGACACACTCAGAGACAAAAACAGGCTAAACAATATGCATGCAAAACAAACACCCTGAGGTGTGCAACACTCACACAAACCTACCAAGTAGAATCGTGCTTGTAATGTCCCTCAAATTAAGCACTAGTAAGCAATTGCCTATGGGCTTCATAGAAAATAAATCATGCCCGAAGGAAGGTTTAGGGGGGGGGCTTTGCTTTGAATTCTCTCTCTCTCTTTCTTTCTCCATCCCCCTCCCTGTTTTCTTCCTTCTCCATCTATTTGTCTTTCTACATATCTTCCACCTCTTGGCAACACACCTTGGTGTTCGGTTTTTCATGGTGCAGCAATTTCTGACAGTATGACCACCAACATTAATGAAGGTGTACACCATACCCGTTTGGGTAACGCTTTAGAATAACATGTGCCTATTAGGTATTAACAGTGCATAATAAGCAGTTAACAATTCATTACTAACAGTTAGTTAACTGTTGTTATCCTTTAATAACATTAACTGTTAACTGTTAACACAGCTTGTAAGTGTTAATAAGCAGCCTTTTAAGTTACTTACAAGCATAATTGTTAACAGTTGTAAGTGTTAACAAGCAGCTTGTTAATGCTTGTTAATGGTGTATAAGACAAAGAGGTGGATAACTAATACGCTTATAAGACCTTTCTTACCTCTTTGTAGTAAATTTTGCAGCCCTCCAATCTAAAGCGAGGACCATGTAGCCTATAGTTCCACAAGCCCAACCTTCTATATCTCTATATACTGTATCTCTCTATCTATCTTGGTTTAGCTGAGAGAAATGCACCTTCAAAATTGTTGCAGTGAGCAGGAATCGAACCCCAGTCTCCCGCGTCAAGGAGTGCATCATGTAGCCTCAACTAGGCTCGCACTCTCCACCTGCTCACTGTCCCTTGCTCTGTATCTTGCTTACATCCTCGTTCAAACTCAACGAACTTCAACATGTTGCTGACATATGCTAGCCTACTTGCAATATTGTATTTTTGAAGCTTCTACATTGGTGTTAATTTTGCACAATTGTCACTACCGGCACCGCCCGCAATTTCGTGTAAACAACCCGATTAACTTTTGATCGCTCACAGAATCCTGGCTCTGAGCCAAAATGGGAGGGGTGGGGCCTGACGTGAGCTGTTATTGGATCAGTCCAGTGTCAATATATTGAAATGTAACCAATGGGCCGCTGATTGTCCTTCCTTTGGGCCGATCGTTGGCCAAAATAATTAAATGATATATATAGCCTATTCTGTCGGCCCAAAAGGTGCGTCGGCCCACCGGGAAAATGCCCAGTATGCCAGATGGCCAGTCTGCCCATGCCGGTAGGTTAGGATAGGTATCTTTCATGTATATCTTCCATCAGCATTGTGTTAGCGAACGTTAGCGTTGTGGCTAACTAACTTAGCTCCTGTCAGTATGGTCAGAAAAGAATGGGATGACAGTCGGAAGAGACAATTACAGTACTGTTATCAATTTGCTCGGTACAGTATAACCGGGTTTATGTCAAATACTCCAACAATCAAACTAGCCTCCATCACTCAACCAATGCTAACAGTAACATTATTTTACCTATGGATATATATGGCTCTGGATATAACATTAAGCAGGTGTAAGATTAATGAACCTGCAGTAGAAACCAAGCATGTCCGATAAACATTCTCAGGTTTATTTTGGCTTCAAGAAGAAATGGGAATTACATTTCACGTGAAACTGTAAGTTACCCTTGCGTTGTCTTTCTAGGAAGTGAAGTAGTAGGGCTGAAACGATTCATCGAGTTACTCGAATAACTTGATTACAAAAATTACTCGAGGCAAAAACCCTGCCTCGAAGCCTCGTTAAATTCCTATGACGCGCACTATACGCGCAGGGATCTGATTGTTCCACACGGACCGTTGTTCAGTAGGCCTGTCAAACTCGATTCCTTTTAAGGATCCGGGTTATTCTGAGTCACTCACTAAACTGATCCGGGTTGAATGAGTCACTTGAGTCAGTATTGCTAAATCGCAAAGAAATTCAGTCCTACGTTCAAGCAGTGCAGTGGGGTGCTTCATTTCGTTAAGTGCCTTCTCATGTTGGATGTGGATCCTCCATGATTTGAAACCAGGTTTTTGCAGTACTTGCATTTAGCCTTTAGAGTTTTGCTCTCCTGGTCAAAGTGCATCCACACATTGTTCATCGTTTTGGTGCTCATGTTCAGAAACGTTGATCTTATTGACAGAGAGGGTAGCCTATATTATAATAATTAATTATTTGTTGTTGTTTTGTTAACAATAGAAAAGTTTGCCTATGTCTAATGCTACTCTGCTACAATGTTTATTAACACTACTATATACTAATAGTAGGCTACTAGGAATCTATTCTAATAAGTATTATAGGCTGCTAATACTAGGCAACTAATATTATTATTAATCATAGTTATACTGTTAGGTAGCCTAATATAATATAATATAATATAATATAAAATAGCCTAATATAATAGCATCAAAACCTCCACCCACTCACGGGAAAGAAAGCAGTTTGAGCCAGACTGTTTATTTATTGTCTTAACCTAGCCTAAGCAATTGACTTTCAATGTAGACATAGAAACAGGAACGTAGAAATGCCCTGCAGTCAATAAATTATTATTATTGTTATTATTATTATTATACTACTACTACTACTACTATTCTCATTAGGCCTATTATCATGACAACGTAGCCGGCTGATTCGGCTGACTCGCAGTCATAACAACATAACGTAACCGGCCCGCCCGGCTGATCCGACTGACTCAGGTAGGCTAGCCTACTCAAGCAACTCCATACAGAGCTTGCAATGTTTCGGACTGTCTTTGCGACCTAATTGCATTTTATAGTAGGCTATGCGTGCAGAATATATGTTATTTCAGAAGTGAAAGCATGGCTTTTGTTGTGGATTTTCTTTTAACCTTGACAAGGATTTACTCGCTCCTCTAAAGATCCACTCATGACAACGTAGCCGGCTGATTCGGTTGACTTCGCCTCATAACAACATAACGTAACCGGTCCGCCCGGCTGATCCAAATGACCCAGGTAGGCTAGCCTTCTCAAGCAACTCCATACAGAGCTTGCAATGTTTCGGACTGTCTTCGCGACCTAATTGCATTTTAAAGTATATATATGTTATGAATATATGTTATTTCAGAAGTGAAAGCATGGCTTTTGTTGTGGATTTTCTTTTAACCTTGACGAGGATTTACTCACTCCTCTAAAGATCCACTCATGACAACGCGTAGCCGGCTGATTCGGCTGACTTCGCTTTTCGTAACAACAAGCGTAACCGGCCCGCCTGGCTGATCCGACTGACCCAGGTAGGCTAGCCTACTCTCCATACAGAGCTTGCAATGTTTTGGACTGTCTTCGCGACCTAATTGCATTTTAAAGTAGGCTATGCGTGCAGAACATATGTTATTTCAGAATTGAAAGCATGGCTTTTGTTGTGGATTTGCTTTTCACCTTGACGAGGAGTTACTCGCTCCTCTAAAGATCCACTCATGACAACGTAGCCGGCTGATTCGGCTGACTTCGCAGTCATAACAACAAACGTAACGGCCGCCCGGCTGATCCGACTGACTCAGGTAGGCTAGCCTACTCAAGCAACTCCATACAGAGCTTGCAATGTTTCGGACTGTCTTTGCGACCTAATTGCATTTTATAGTAGGCTATGCGTGCAGAACATTCGGCTGACTCGCACTCATAAAACAACGTAACCGGCCTGCCCGGCTGATTCAACTGACCCGGGTAGATACTCAAGCAGCTCCATGAGCGTGCAGTTCGGACTGTCTGCACGACCTAATTGCATTTTAATATGCTACATCTATACACCAAATCTAATTATGTCTAGGCTACATGCAGAACATTGAATGTTATTTCAGAAGTGAAAAAATGTCTTTTGTTGTGGAATTGCTTTTCACCTCGAGGAGGAGCTACTGGCTCTCAGAATCCACTCATGACAACGTAGCCGGCTGATTCGACTGACTTCGTGACTCAACGTAGCCTAACCGGGCCGGCTGATCCAACTAACCCGGATTGCTACTCAGCCGGCTCAATCTGAGTCCCATGGTCTGCGAAGTCTGCAATGTTTCCGGCTCTGCGGGAAGTTAACCAGTTATCTCGGACTGCCTGCTCACTCAGTCGCTTGAGTTGATTTGTGGAGTTGTGGTTGCCCTCTAAATTGTTACATTTTTGGCAGCTACGATGGCTAGGGCTAGGAGGCTAGCTAATGTTGCAAGAGGTTTGTGTGTGGCGCTGTTTATCGTTTTATCGAATTGTAGTAGGACTCAACTGATCCGAGTTAATGATACTAGAGACTCGTGACTCATGGGTTAATTTAAAGACACGGGTGAAAGATCCGAGTGCAGGGCTCTCAAGTTTTGAGGACAGGCAAGAGTGACACCCCCTCCGATGGTTAAAGGGGTGGCTGGTCAGACGGGTTGCAAGAATGGGGGTGTCATTAGTAATACTACAACTTTTTGTTGCTGTTAATAATATGCCTTCAGATGTTCCAGTGTAACAGAGGTCGTTTCGTCAGCTGCTCACGGCCCTCGAACCCGCCATCTCACCCACCGCCGCCCAAGCTTCCAACTCAGCGGTTAGAGCCGTTCTTAAGGTTAGGGGTGTGAGGATTTACACGCGCAACTAGCATCACCAGCTAGCATACACCAGCCTCAGGTCGGTTACCAGTTGATCCAATATTAGTTGTGCAGAAATATAGCCCATCTTATAAACACCAATTGAATTGAAATAGATATTTGTAGATATAATAGATAATATAGAATAGAATAATAGATTTGTATTTTTTTAATTATTCCATATTTAGTGTAGTCATATCAGAACCTGAAGTAGCCTACAATCCAAATACAAGCATGAAACTTCAGAGTATTACCTTCATTTGAGGCCAAGATTATGCTTATAAGGGGTTCATATGCAGCAAGCATTTGATTGCCAGTATGCATTTTGGATAACCCAAAGTCCTATGGGGAGTTTTCATAGGGCATTTTACAAAATGCATGAGCATACCTTGGCAAATAATGGTCTAAAGTACTCATGTTGTCATTCTATATTGATCTACTTTTGCACACAGCATGACAAGACCTAATGCTAGGACTCAAGTCATATCAAGTCAAGACCTAGAGGGCTGAAATGTGGTCAGTTCAAAGATGCGTGTTATCCGGTAGAAAAAGAAAAGAATAATCTAGCCTTTGTAACTTTGTGTCAGTACATCACACAGTTATTCTAATTGTTTTCCAACAGTGCCTCAGCTTTCCAAAAGAGAGCAGGCATTTGATTATTGGCTAAAGTATGTAAAAGCAATGCCCTCCTGAGTCAAAATGGGGCAAAAGTATAATTTATAATTGCTCAGATTTGCAAAAGAAAAGATTTGACACATGGCGCTAACAAATCAATAATGGGCCTTTTCACCACCTCTGAGCATCCACTAACCTGGACCTTTTAGGGGGCTTTCCTCTCAGGGTGAATGAGAGGATGCTTAATTGCTTTTTATACCCAACATTTTTTAATACAGATGCAATGATTAATGTATCCATGGCCAGGATATAATTATATAATATGACATGATTTTAAAAGTGACCTATAACAATAGGCTATGCAATACACTTTAATTTGTTTAGGGCTAATCAAATGAAAATGAATTGGAGAGAGAGATGTTTAGAATGTGACAATATGTAAGTCATCGTGTGAACGGAAGTATGACTAGGCATAGGCTACTTGTTCTGAGCAAGTGTTGTCAATGAACAGGCTGTGAAACTGTTGGCTAAGTTACAGACAGTCATGAACAACTGATGCTAATTATCTGGGAAACATTCTCTATAGCAGCAGTCACGTTTGCCATTGTTTGTGTGTCAAACAAGTTGTGGATTTGTTGTTACATTAAAAAATGACTTACTCTGTGCTGAAACCATGAACTGATGCTCGAAGCTCCAAGATGAACGAAACTTGGATGAAGTAAGTAACAGGTTCACGTGCAATAATTCACGTTCAACAATTCCAGGATACGCGTTTTTCATTGGTTGTTGCGTTAAATCTTACCAGATACAGCAGAGCTATTTTTGATTGGCTATTGTGTAGCCCCTCTTGTTATTTTTGATTGGCTGATAAGTGGCAGGCTCAACTCCAGGACAGACGCGCTTGATTCCTGCCGGTTCCATAGTGAGAGCGCCGCGGCCAGAGACAATTTGGCCGCTGCGGCAGCATATTAAATATATAAATAGTTTTTCTGCGTGAGAAATACAATGTGTGGCGGGAGAGCGTGACAAAAGACTGAAATGAGTGACTATCACGCTCAATGCGTGACACTTGAGAGCCCTGTAAGTAACAGGTTCACGTTCAATAATTCACGTTCAACAATTCCAGGATACGCGTTTTTCATTGGTTCCAGGAAATCTTACCAGATACAGTTTTTTTTGATTGGCTATTGTTGCCCCTTTGTTATTTTTGATTAAAAGTGGCAGGCTCAACTCCAGGACAGATATTCCTGCCGGTTCCATAGTAGAGAACTATTTTATTAAATATATAAATAGTTTTTCTGCTACAATTGTGTAGCCCCAGAAGACTGAAATAGTTCACGCTGAATTTGAGAGCTGAGTCACGACTCAAAACACCTTTATTGTTCAGGAAGCACAAGATGAATCCATAAATTTAGGCAGAGTCAAGATGTCCATAAATGGCAGAGTATGTCTAAAGTTTTCAAGTAAAGTTTGGGGATCATTACATACTCAAAAAGGAAAAGAACAAGTATCTGAACCGAAAACATCCACTCCATGCTGTTTCACCAAGCGTCAATAAAGTAGGCTATCTATCAATCTATCTAGCCTATCTATCTATCTACGTAGCCTATAGCCTACATTGATGTTGGCTGGTTTTAATCACATACTGTATTTGTAGCGATGTCGGGATATAATGTTTAGCTTTGATGTTTTTAAGTAGTAAACTTATTCACGTTCAATTGCAAGACAGTATGCCTAAAAAAGAACCCCTTCTTATACACATGCATGCCCCTCATCTTCCCTCACGCACCGCACGCGTGCACACACACACACAGGTTGCTAGGTTACTATAGCAAATAGGCTCACCCCAGAAAATATTTTTTAGTAGCCTAATGGTAAAATTATTTGTTAGTAGCCTAATGCCAAATGCTGCAGGTGTAGAAATCTACATAAAACAGATATTTACTTTGATGACAGGTCTAGATTACAGCATGAAACTTGTTGTGCATATTAATACATTAAATTGCTTTCCCTCTCCTCCCTCCCAGCACTTCACAACATAGTATGGACAGCTTTGTTTGCCCAGCTAAGTCATGCACAAGAGGTTGCAATTGTACAGAGAGCATTTTGAACATTATTTAATTGTTGCCACTGGCACTTATAAACACTAAATGGGTAAATTGCAATAAATGGGCTTAGTTTTGGAGTCAAATGTTGGAGTTAGAATAAATACCGTTGTGCCAATTGCTTGATCATTTTACAGCAATGTCATTTTCGTTATGCATTATTTGTTTTGGTTGTTTAAAAATGCAAAACATTTTTTATCCGATTAATCGATCGATAAAGTGCTATATTAATCGATTACAAAAAGATTCGATAGCTGCAGCCCTATGAAGTAGTAACAAGTCAAGTAACCATGTGTGTCTTGCAGACAAACTACGCAACACCAATACAGGAAATGCAGCCTAAACAAAGGACCAATATTCAATTGTCCTTACTAAATTTAATTTTAATAATAATTAATAATTATTTATTGACCGTTATAATTGCCGATACTAATAGTATGTGTGTGTGTGTGTGTGTATGTGTGTGTGCCTGTACATGTGGATGTGAGTGTGTGTGTGTGTGTGTATGTGTGCGTGCATATGTGTGTGTGCGCATAGATGATAGGGAAGAATAAATAAATAAATAAAAAGAACTTTGACAATCCCTATATGAACGCTTCGCTAGCAGCGTCATAATAAATGTACACATAATTGTAAGTAAACTCCCATGTGTGAAATAGGGGCAGCAGATGTGTGTGTAACATGTTACTGTTTTCTTCCCACGGGTTATTTATTAAATGGTACATTTAAATTGTATTGAACTGTCAACTGCAACTCTACTTGGCATCAAAGAACATTGAGATCTATTACATTTCCTACAAACAATAGCTAGAACACATGAGGGAATGGTGATGTAATTCATAAGAAGTAGGATTGTGTGGGGGTAGTATAGAATCCACCAGTCTCACAAATGATGAGTAAAAAAGTTAATAATGAAAACTAAATAACCATGAAAGTCGTTAATTTGAAATCTAGCTGACATTAAAACTAAGGCTGAGTTTGTCAAGTGCCTGTAAAAAATCTAAAATGACTAGATCATTTGATTAGAACTTATGTAGTTCTCAGTTTCCTGAAACCTAATCACAATTGTTTGCATTGGGAAAAATGTGAATCTTTGCTCATTGAGTATTTTAATGGGCAGTCATTAGCAATGTCCCTGACACAATTCAATTAAGTGTCTCACAATCACTACAGTATTTTTAGTTCTCCATGCATTTAACATTAAAATGTCTAATTTTGGAGAAAAAGCATCCAATCTTATTGGTGACTAAGCTCTGACCCTATCAATGAAGAATTGTACCGTGAAATAGCTCAGGAAATGAAGAACCTATTACATCATATCTCTTTGAGCACATTTTTAGAGTAAAACACTGTTGTCACAGTGTCAGCATAATAACAAGCTGAGGTAGAGTTTGGGTTGGATGCAACTGTGAACAGCAGGTCTATGTATCTAACTATACTTACAGACTTTCGATATTCATTGTCTTTTTAGAAGATGGGTGAGCTTTCGGACACTGGAAATCATGTGAAGTGTAATGCTCTGTAAATTGATATTTGAGTGAATGTTCAACAGCATGTAATGGAATTGAACATGAAACAATTTGCTGTACAGCAATATTCAGCTGTGTATGCCAAGTAAAGTGCATTAGTCACAAAAGTAGCACCACTTAAATGCAAAAGCCACTCTCATTGCGTTCTCTCTCTCTCTCTCTCTCCTTTGGCGTAACACAGGATTAGGGGCGATTGATAATTGTTTATGCCGAAGGCTGTAATAAATTTGTGTATTTCAAGTAATTGCAGTTGTGTTCAGGCTGACACACACGCACAGTGCAGAGTGTCTGACAAACGGTGGAGTGAGGGGAGGGTGTGCTCTGTTAGAAAGGAGGACCTAAAAATGAAAGTTATGAAATATAAAAGAGGACTGATTTTTTTAAAAGGTTGTTGCAGAAAACAAACATTCTTATTACTTTCCATGTCTTTCATGAGTATTTTTTTTAGCAAAACTCTCTTTTAATTGGAACTCTGTGTTGGCAGCTGTACATGTAATTGCTTATTATGGTTTCTTTGACAAAATAAAACATGCTGTAAGTTGGCATTGTTTCTAGGAGTAAAAGTAAACATCAGTGAAAAGCATTCAGTATTTAATCTTCAAAACTTTAGATATGTTGCCTTTGATTTAATTCATTTCACTTGTAACCACAATTCAAAGTATTCATACAGACGGAATCTATTTGAATGAGGTCTGTTAAGAGGGTGATAAGAAACCATGGTGTTTTAATGGCCGATATGATTGAATAGGTACAGTAATAGACCAGTGTATTAACACATTACAGGCACTTTAATGTGGTTTGTATTTTCCTTAAGTGGCTAGATAGTAGTGGTCTGTTTCTGGGTTATGTGTTCATTGTGCTCCACGGTAGCTGGGGTGAGATGCATGGCCTGAGCACATCTCCCTCTAGGACCTTTACAGCGGCTGCACTGGTGGCCTGGTGTGACTGCGGATGGCCCTGAAATGTCCAGGGCTGGTGAAGAATGGCTTTTACCCAATTTATGACCAGTTCAGTTCATTCAGGTAATCATGAGCTACACAGAAACACACATGCGGCCAATAAAATACCAGCCTAAGAGATACTAGATATTTTTTGAGATTCTTTTTCCTGACGGTATCTCTCAAATTGTAAGAGGCAAAGGCTGTAAGATGTAGCAACATGTGTCAATTATGCAGAAATGTGTTTTGCACCAAATGCCAAGAGTGCCTAGACACAACATCAACTCTGTGGACAAAAGACGGAACTGAGGAAAGAAACACTTTGACACTCATAGTCAATATCCTCACAATCTGACTTTATATACATTTATTTGTGACAACATTGATGATACAGACAGAGAAAGAGATCACTACCAATTGCTTTCCAATTCATCAGTGGCATCATTAGCTGCAAACTTGCTGCAATGAGAGGCAGGGTCATAGTCGGCTCTGTCTCACTCACTTCTAAGAGCTCTTGTGTATTGTGCGTTGGGGTCTGCATATGCATTAGTTGATATGTGAGAGGGTGGGAGGTGGGGGTCTGTTCTTCACTGTCTGATAGAGTAAAAAAAGAAGAGAAAGAAAAGTCTTTTGGGTACAGTGACCTCTGCTGGTGTCTCTGGTAGTCTGAGAAAAACTAAGATGTTCAAAGAGTCCCAATCCTGAATTGAGTTCTTAAATATGATTAAAAAAGACAAACAACTAGAATTAGATGCAGTCAGAATGTAAGAGCTACAATAAAACACGTTCTTATGACATCACACAGTCCTGTGCATTGTAGGAATCAGCATCCTGACACTCACAGAATGCCGCTTCCACTCGGTCTCTCCCGATTCGCTCTCTGCTGGAGTACAGCAGTAATGATACAAACTCATTTTAATCTCACTGTGCAAAGGAGGAGGTCCTGTCCGTAAGACGATCGCTTCCTCCCTTCTCCCTCCCCCATCTCAGAGGTCAGTCCCTGGCCTGGTCCTCAGAGGAAGGGGGCCCAAAGGGCTGGAGCTGAGGTTTTGCTGCAGCACTGGCTGTATATTATGGAGTTCTGGGGGATCAATGTGCTTTTATTGCGGTCCTTCCCCAGAGCCGGACCGCACATAGCCCTTTCGCCTGCCCTCAATCTATATCGGCCCTGCTGTATTTACAGTAATGAAACATTTAGACGCGTAACGACAGCCATTGATTTTGTTGTGGGTACACTTTGTTTTCTTTTTTCAGGGGAGATGACTGACATTTCTCAAATGGCAACCCATCATAAAATAGTAATGAGCCGATCCTTATTAACATTCTGCCTTTATGCTGAAAAATGGATTTAATATTAAGATTTCGCTTAACTGCTCTCAGATATGCATGAGTTATGTAACTGGCCGAAAAATGACATTTATTTTATTTTTCCATATCCTCTGAGGAGCTATCAGCAGCATTGATTTGACAAAGGTATTGATTTAAACCTGTCTGAAGTGACGTATAGGTTAGCACATAATGCCTGTTGTCAATGAGCGCTTAAAAGACTAAAAACCTAATTAACTTAATGATGAGCAAACCGGATGGTACTAATCATAGATAACTAATGGCAGAGCTTGCCAAAATAACATACACTACACATAGACATAACAAGGCTGAAATAACTCTTTCATTGGCTGACAAATAAAAATAACAAGCTCAGAATAATTAGTTTATATATATATATATTAGTTTATATATAATGGTACTTTATTTAATTTTGGCAGATGCCCTGTCTCACTTTTTCTATCTTACCTGCATCTCATACTCATACACAGACACACCCTAAAATCCTGTAATTCAACTTAAATGCCGGTTGTGGAATGTGGGTTTGGGGAATGAAACTTTCTTTTTGACCGAGCAAGCTCTACCCTTCCTTCGGTGAGAGAAGCTTAGAGATGTGATCTGGGCTCTGGAACTAGAGGCTAAAATCAATGTGTTTATGGTGATAATGAGGAGAAGGGCTCGTCTAGTTTCACCGAGGGTCCATAATAATCCCTCACAGTGGTGTGCAGGTGGGAGCAGAAACGTGACACAAATGCAATGCAGCCCATTCATTCTTAACAAACAAACGAGTACATGGAAATGCGCAATAATTAGAGAAGATGTTAGCACTCTTATGTACACAAACCCATTCACATGGTTGCTCAGGCAGAGATACTAAATGTAGACAGCAGCGGAGGGGAGGGCAGGAGACCACCCATGATACAGGTTTTTTACACAACACCTCCAAACAAGCTGCACGGCACAAGGCAGCACAGTCATGTTATTTCCAGAAGGAATATTCTGTGTAACCGTTAGCTTTGTCTTAATTAGCCACCATGGGGATCAGCTATTTTCAGCTATAAGGTACTGACTGCAGTCAATCTGTCACTCAGAACGTCTCGAAGCACCTATACTGTGCCTAGTTTAGCTAGCTGACTGGGAGTCATTCTCTGGGGTGCGGTCATTGCCGCAAGAGGAACAACACTGAGGTGTGTGTTTACAGCTCTGTTAAAGTGGAGCAAAGGTGGCCTCAAAGGGAAGTCTGGAAGAAGTTGAAGTTGGTTCAATCAAGTGGAAACTTGGGAGTGCATCTTCATGCTATTACATTCACTGTTGCTACCAGGAATTCTCTAAACCTGCCCAACAATACACCATCAAACCCAAGAAAGAATACTCACATGAAGGATGAAATTCCTTATCTTATTAGTATTGCTGCCCATGGCTGGAAGCTCTATGAAGCAGTCCAGGCTCCATACAGCCTCTCTCGTGTTGCTCAGACATACAAAGTCTTTAGCACAAGCTGTTTCCTTGAGGTGTAGAATTAGTCATCTCGCTGAAATCTGATTAGTCACCCTGACAATGTGCCGACATGGAAATTACTTTCTTGTGCATATCATTAAAGAGAAATCAATATGATGAATGCGGTGAAGGCCAGGACTATTTATTGTGGCTGAACAAGGGCTATGCAGAGCCAGGCTGGCCTCACATCTCCTCTCGTAATGAGGGCTTAATTTGTCCGAAAGACAAAAACATCCACTTTGGGTCAGGGAGGGCTGGCGAATGTGTTGCCATTTCTCTCTCTCTCTCTCTCTCTCATTTTCTTCTATCCTACTCTCCCTCACCCTGCAACCCCCCTCCTCCTCTCGATGTCTACACATCCGCCCCCAACTTGGTCCAACCTGTGACTTAATTACCTGAAAATAAATTGCCTCATGAAGAAATGTGAGCTGCACTTCAAGATGAGACCTCCTCACACTCCATGTCTTAATGCTCTCATTATCCACCGGGCTCCTAGCAGCTTTCGAGCAGCTTCAAAGATTTCAGCGGTCAAATAATTAAGTGACCTTAGCTTTGCATGTGGAAGGGCTTTGTTAATAAAGGTGCCCCACCATGGGCACTGACTGAAAAGAAAGGTTTCAAAAAGAACTTTGGAGTATAAATTTCACAAGTCTGGTGAATGCAAGAACATACATATCACACATATATATATTCACACATACAGTTGCATGAAGCCATTCATCCATACATTTATATTGTAACATGCAATGGGGTTATGCAATTCCAAACATGTTGTGTGTGTGCAATAGTTTACTCCATACTGCTGTGCGTGTGTGCCTGTGAGAATGTCAATGATTAATTCTGTTTTTAGTGTTCCTTTTTAGAATGTGCTCTCTGGCTTGTGGTAATGTTAGCGTGTATTTCTGTTATCCTTTTGAGTCTGTGTGATATGCGTAATTGACCGTGTGCAATCCTGTCTGTCAGTGTATTTGTCATAATTAATTGTGTTCCTGAAATAAATGGCAGAGAAGCCAAAGAGAAGCCGACACATTGCTCACTTCACTATACTGGTATTAGATGAGAGATAAAAAAAAACATGATATGCTGCAGCAGAGTGGGGCACAACCAGAGCCTTGACAGTAACAAAGTACATTTACTTGAGTACAGTACTTGAGTACAATTTTGAGGGATCTGTACTTTACTTGAGTATCATTTTTGGGGAGTACTCATGACTTTACTCAAGTACATTTGAAAGGGAAATATTGTACCCTTTACTCCACTACATTTCTATCCATAACCGTGAGTACCCGTTACTTCTTCTAAAAAAGAAGGAAAAAAGAAAAATCTCGGAAACCCTCAATTTGTTGTTTCCCTCTCAAACGTGATTGGATTGTGCAGGCACCACTGATTGAGACAGCCTATCAGCAATCACCTTCAGCTTTCCGCCAAAGTCAACTCCATGGTCAGATTTAGATAAGACACGAAACCATGGATGAAACAATGGATGAAGACGCAGCAGGTCCATCCCGGGAATATGCCAACCCGTGGCCCCACCTCGCCAGACTATTTCGATTTTCTGAACAAGTTAATGATAATGTTCGCTTCAAGTGTTTCAATTACAAAATAGTATTTTGTATTTGAAATACGTATTTTAAATACATGTATTAGAAATACTGCCCATCCCTGGCAACATGGTAAAAAGATGAAAATTACTTGATTTTACTTTCAATTCCTTTTACATTCTCCAAGGTATTAACATTAACATTTTTCATTCCAATCCAGTTGCTGCTACTGGAAGAAACTGGAATCCATGCATTTCCACTGAATTATTTTTTGAATCTGATCCCTTATCATACCTGTTCATTCTTACTGTCGTCGACTTATTATAGAACATTGACTAAATTCAAGATGGCTGCAAACGCTAAACTTCGCGGAAGATACTGTCTGTATAAATCGTCTTGTAAGTAAACTACCAGTGCTTTTTCAAAGTTCTCAATGTCTCGTTTTAAATGTCAGGGCCCTCGGAAGTCTACCAATGAAGTGTGGAGATACATTGAGCCTCGTAAATGGTGTAAAACAGTGATTTATTTGCATGGCTAGCCCGATGCCGAAGCACCACCATTGAAAAAGCTGTTGGTAGCATCGGCTAACTAGCGCCAGATTTTGGAGTGCAGGGGAAAAGCCGAGATGGGCTATGAGACATACGTTCACACTTGATATCATGTTTCAACACACTTTAGGTCAATATCACACCGGAATTCTCCTTTAAGTAGACATCTGACTGTTGTACTTTTACTTGTACTTGAGTAAAATTTAGCAAAGGGTATCTGTACTTTTACTCAAGTAATGAAGCTGTGTACTCTGTCCGCCTCTGGACACAACCAAAGGGGAGTACATCTGTCCAGCCTGATCACCATCCAGGCTTGGATCTGCATGGTTAGCTTAAGGGTTGCGGTGGATGTGTCCGGAGATAAGCTCCTTCTGGCCACTGAAGCCGTGCCATTCCACACCACTGGCAGAGGGGCGGACTGGCGGCCAAAAGACTCTTCTCACCACCTCCGTCAGCTGAGACTGAGCCTGCTGCTTCACTGTCATCTGCTCCAGTAAAGCTGCCGAGATCATCTCCAACGGTGTAGAGTCCAGAGCGTGCATGTACCAGGCTTGTGCAAAATTCCAGAATTGAATTGAAAATGGCTCTTAAATTCCAATTTGATTCTTAAATTTCACTTGCATTTCAATTGAGGTAGCAAACAGGAAGCAGAATTGCAATTCGAATTCTGCACAACCCTGGCATGTGCTACTGTGACAGCTGGTTCCAGAGGCCATCGCAGCATTGCTGTCCACTCCAGAAAAGCCTCCATGTTGTGGCCACCGTCACAGAGGTTGTTGAAAGCCGAATAGAGCCGCTACTGTGCAGCCACCAGTCCAGTGGCCCCACGGCATCAATCTCCATTGCAGTCATTCAGTGCCAGAAGCATCGCTAAGCGGGGCCGTCTCCACGCCAACGCAGATGCTCTGTCCTGACATCTGTGTGAAGAGGAGCAGTGCCGGTCTTTTCAGCACAGTGACTCCCGATAGCAGCTGACCAGTGTGGCAGTAGATGAGCAGCGATGACAGCAGCCTCTGGACTTCAGCGCCAGGCGGCGATGACAGAGGATGGGCATACTGTACATCGGTCCCCAGCAGCTCCAGAGTGACCAGGGCCATGGTGCTGCTTTCTCTCTCTGTCCATGGCTCACTGTCGCAGCACTGGGTCACAAGACCGAGACCCCCTACTTGCAGTGGCCCAGCTTCACCACCAACACTACCTACTAACACTGTACTAGATAGATAGATAGATAGATAGATACTTTATTGATCCTCAAGGGGAAATTCAAGGGTCTCAGTAGCATACAGACATACTGTAACACACAACATGCACTTACAGCAGAAATGGTAAACATAGGTATAAGTATAAACATATAACTAAACTCCACTGTACAATAAAGACAGTAGAAGATAAGAAAGATATGAAAACTAACAAAACTAAATACTAAATACTAAATACACTATATAAGTTAAATTAAGAAAGTCCAATGTGCTCGAGGGTGATCAAGCATAAGACGCTTGTAGTGACAGGGCCGGGACTGGTGAGGTGCTAAAGGGAGTGAGTGAGTGTCATGGTGAAGGTGCAAACAGTAGTCCAACCATAGTCCTTAGTTATGTGTGCCTGGCAAGGTGCTCAAGAGAGTGAGTGTCATGGTGAAGGTGCAAAAAGTAGTCCAACATTAGTCCAACAGTGCAACAGTGCAAGAGTAAGGTACTACTAGCGCTACCAGACTCCCGAGGGCCATCTTGAAATCCTGCACCTTATGGCGCCTCACTGCCTGAACTCCAGTTGACTCCTCCAGCTGGTCCATGGCTCCGTGGGGGTGAACCAAACGTGTTCACATTCAATTGCAGCAGTATCTGGTGGGGACCTGCATGGCATGCTCTTGACAGCCATTGACAACTTCCCTAGCACCTAAGAGCCTTTATTAAGAATGCCTGGGTCATAGTGGACGATTGACCAGTCAGGTGGGGGATATGTATGTGCAACAGGGTTGTGCACTTCTGCAAATGTGTATAATATACTGCTCAAAAAAATTAAGGGAACACTTACAGTTTTCCACAATTGTTAAAACACATTTTTTGAAACCTTCCACCCTTTTCTCCATTCTCAAACTACATTCACAGAATGTTTTTGCAAAATAAAACACTCGCCTCAAAAGTTTTACTTGTGCTCAGAGCCAAACAGTTTTAGAGTACCGATCCAGTCTTAAGGGATTGAAGTGTTCCCTTAATTTTTTTGAGCAGTATAGTTCACTCCATGTTGTTGTTGTTGTGTGTGTATGTTTGTCTGTGAGAATGTTAAGGTTTAATTTGGAATCTGTTATTCGATTGCAGAATATATATTGGGTTAGCTTGACAGCTTAACATTAGTATATTTCAGTTTCCTGATCCTTGTGTTGTGTGATAGGCGTGATAAGCGCCATTGGCGCTTGCAATTCCCAGGCTGTTGGTCTATTTATCCTCATGTAAAGATTAGAGCCCCTCAGCTACTCTACTTCTGCATCTGAGTTTCTGTGTTCCTGCCATAAACAGAGCAGATCCATATGGACATGTATATCTACATTCATACATCACAGGAAACCAAATCCATGCTCAAACATCAAGATTTTCTTGCTTTGACCTATCCATTATGTATTTTTAAAGTGCATTTAATCTAAAATATAAGTTGAGCCACAGCCGCTACAGCTATAAGCAGCTCAGTATACACCAATTCGCCGCAAACTTTATGGGCGCTGCCATCTTGCCTGCCGCCATTACTGCGTGCCTGCGGAGTGTGACGGTGTGACACTTGCCTGTGCCTTCTAATGGCTTTTCAATGAAAGCATCCTGTCAGAGAATATCAAATAGGAGATCCTGCTCATGAAAAAATGTCAGGTGAAAGGGAACATTGGGTAGATGATGTCAGGCAGTGGCCAAAACTTACCGATGAAGGTAATTTATTGACAACATAATGTATTAAGATGTGTATTAATTATTGACAACAATAAACCGAATGCTGTCATTAGTAGCTGTGTTGCTAATATGTTTACAAGCTTCAGAAGTTGCAAATATCTATTAGCCACGACCACTTATAGCAGTAAATTACATGTTCTTACAGGTATTCAGGATTATTTTATTAATCTGTATTTCATCCACTTTTAACGCACATCTTGGTCCTCCACTCGACAAGGAACTCTGTGTAATCCGTAAGCCTGTAAACCAAGGGCACTCAATGTGCAACAAAGGTTTGTGAATTTCACAATCGGTTTAATTCTAGGTCTGTATATTCCTACTGTTGTTAAAACAGCTGACCACAAAACACGCTTTTCACCGGCATCACTGAACAGCATACGTACTAAATAAAAATTAAGAAAAAGAAGATTTTGCATCTACAGCTAACGTCTGCTACAGCCGCCTACGGGACCAACACATTACTTCGCTACTTCCTTAGCAGCGAGGCAACGCAGTAATGGCGGCGCTGCTTTACTTCCGTGTTTCGCCGGATTTGTGTATATTATCACTTAGATCCAAAATGTCTAGGTGCCTTGGTAATGCTCTGATTACTTCTTAAGACTTTAAATCTGCAAGAATAACTTGAGTACTTAGGAGATAAACTCTGGGTCCATATATAAGAGGTAAGAACTGTTAGATTAATTTTTGCATTGCACACACTTGGCCTTTCTCATTCTGTATCTGTCTTAGACACACACACACAAGTACACATATGTAGGTGTAATCATAGACATAATATACATATATGTATATTATGTCTATGGGTGTAATGGGTATAAAACAACTGAAAGAAGACCTGAGTGATCAAGCTGTTTGCTATAGCTGTGCTAAACTCGACCTTACCGGCGGTTACAGCGTAAATGGAGTTGAAGTGTTCAAGGTATGACATTTAGAACCAACAGGAGAGGGAACTTCATTAAAGGAAGATTTAGCAAAATGAATCAAGAATAAAAAGTTTGCTCAGCTCTCATATTGCTTTCTGTTTAAAAATGAAATTGAACAGCTGTGAATGGTAAATTACTTTCACTGACTAACACAACTGTTCTTGTATTATAAAATACCCAATGTCCCAAAGTTGTATTACCTAAAAAAAGTAAATGTCTCTGAAATGCTTGATTTTTGTAACAGATCAATGAGGATTTATTTCATTGTATCAGTATATTCTATTGAAAGAACAATCATTTTGTATTTCAATAATGTGAAATGAGGTGAAAATGCTGTCATTTAGGATACATCTACTTCTGAATAGCTTTAGATCAGACTAAGCTGAAGAGCCATCGTCCATTTACTGTACCTAAGAGTGACCTATCTACTGAGAGCATAGCATACAGTTCTAAATGGCTGTAATTGTTGGGTAATTTCTAAGTGAAAATCTATAGTGGGCCTCTTGCATTACAGGTGCATTGCAAACTTTTTCATGGTACCTGAGTATCAAAGATCACAGCTAGAAAGAGTAATCCCCAATGACTGCACACTACTGAATATATGGGATGGGAATGATTCTTCCTATCAAGGAGACATGATAGAAATCCAGCCTGAGAAGGCAAGTCAGGGAAACATGATGATATCCTGTTGCATTCTGTGGGTACAGCAAGGCTGTTACTGTTGTAAAATAATAACCCCTTTACTGAATACAAATATTATGGGAAAAACATATCACAATTTGACACAAAAATGTAATGGATGTCTGGTTGAGAATTGTTTTGTGATGACATTTTTGACTAGGTTATGAGGAGATAGGAAATGGCTGAAGCTAACTAGCTTCAGCCTGCCTGGCAACAGCTGGCCATGCAGCCGAATGAAAAATCAAACTGAGCTTCTCGTACCTACCTGATCAGTGCACCTGACACTTTGTAGCCATGTGTCTCACAGTCACTGCACATGACGCCACATCCATCTGTTAATGCTTTGCTCGACTGGTCTGTGGCACTTCCTGAAACCCAACAGGAATTGTGCACAGGTGGTTGCCTAGTGTAGCACTTGTTAGCTTTGAGAGATTAACAAAAAGAAGACAAGACAAGATTCCATATCACAGCATTCAAGGCTTGGATATCTTGGTAATTTAAGAATTTCTTTGTCACATACTGTACTCTACCAATTTACATTTGTTGCTGTGTGTTTTAAGACTTTCATTACCATGGTAATGCACATTTGTGTACAGTATGGAGACAGGAAGCTAAGCCATAATGTATACACTTGGTATGAATAGGCAATTTCATTCAAGTGTTACCTAAATACAGTATATTTATCTAAGTACAATATAATTAGGAGGTATTTTACATAATTTTAGGAGATTGTCATTGTAACCCACTCATTTAGAATAAAAATAAATAAAATGGTCACAAGTGCTCTCCTCCTGAGTGGTGTAGTGCTGTATTAGGTATTGAACATAAAGGTGGACATAAAAATAGCCTTAGGTGCAGGTGTTGAGTGCTATGCGCTCCCTCTCATGCCTCAGGTATCATGACAAGAAGAACACTCACCTCTCTACACACTTCCAAAGTTGCACTAAAATGTTTTCAAGAAATTGAAAATGCACGTCTGGCTCTTGAAACTTGTCACCAATGTGAATGGAGAGATGAGTCAAACATACAATATATAACACGTTGTTCCAGCTGTTCAGATTGTTTTTTCCCCCACAAAAAGCGATAGAGAGGAGGGGGCGAGAGAGATTTTTCCGACTCGGAGAAATCGGAGTGAGGATTTACATCAGTTGAAAAAAGTTGAGAAAAGCTTGAGGAAGTTTTCAAGGGGAGTTTGGGTCCATGGGTCCAAATTTCCCCCAGCATAGGGAATCAGTGGATTTGAGACAATACTTTAAACTCTATCCCAGTTACAGAAGCAGTTGCTGTTGGAAATCTTCCTCCGAGGCAACAAGGCCTGTTGATTTCTTCAAAGTCTGCAAATGGCCATTAGTACACAATCGAGAGTTGGTCTTATCGAGCCGCAATTGATTTTGTACATGAGAAAAATCTTCTGGTGCTATGTGATTTATACACCAGAAGGTCCAGAGCCAAGTTTTATTTTTTGATGGCTATCAGTGATGGGAGATTCTTTTCCCCATTTATTGGACCATCAGAAAAGATCAGAGAGTCGGCCAACGCTGCTTGACCCTCCATGGAATAAACCCTGAATCACAAGCTTAGAGTATTTACCACACAGTGCATATAGTGTCCAAATCATTTCGCATAAAATTATAGAGATTCCAGGAAAAGGAGAAAGCACCATGACTACACTGGGTATGTTGATGCCCCCATGTCCTCTAACAACAGTGGATGAGAAATAGGGACATACATGTATGCGTTAGTTGTCTAAGGCTATTTTATCAGGTACTCTTTGCAACCTTTACTCATACTATTACTTTATCCTTGGGGCTCTGACATCCAGCATAGATGAGTGTTCCCTCTGCAACAATCAATTTAGTGTTTACGGCTTTGGAGATGCAAGCAAGGATGATCATTTGTTATGTTAAATTTATTCTGGACTGTTGCAATGCACTTGTCGATAAATTGAAAATGGGGACGCGCAATAAACATCATTTACCCCTCCTTATAGCCTGGCTAGCGCCACCACTTCTCAATGAGACGTGGTCTGGGAACCAAACGTTCATTTTCTCGTATTTGAAAAAAATGCCCAGATCCGTTTATTGGGTGCTACGGATGTCTATCAAATGCGTCTGTGCATAGCTCATCATCGTCTTGCTTTCCCCCCTGTTCTGTGATTGGTTCCCTATCTCAGGCGAAAATTTGCTCCATGGTCTCCAGGCTGCCTTAGCAGCGTGAATCAAATCGCGCGCAAGGCAGCATGGGAACACCCAGGCTACCCTCCTTAGCAAAATCCCAGTTGCAATATACCCAACACTGACCTTAAATCTGGCTGAGAAAAAAAAGCATGCTGGGTTGTATATCACAGATCTTTACTTTGGTTATGAAAATATGTATGCTCGTATGATTTAGCATTCATAAACAGCGGTCTCTGATATGCTGTGTTTTGTTATTGTGAAATAATGGCAGCCAAATGATGGTGCATTTTCTCCATGGTTTCATTGAAAATTTCTCAAATTTCTCAAAGGACTTGGAGGCATACATGCTGATTGCGCTCTTGAGAACGCTGCGTATAGAGCTGGCAATAGAATGAAGACGCGGCACATTTCTCGGAGAACTCAGCAAGAGGGAGAAAGAGGTGGAGAGAGAGAGAGATGAAATATAGATGGATACTGAAGGATTACCATCTGTTTGTCCAGACTCTTTTTTTGACTCTGCAGATTGTTACAGAGCCACAGCGAGAATGAGCACAGAGCTCTGGATTTGGATTTTCCAAGCAGAGCTATGCAAATATGCATTCATTTTGAGCGCAATAAATTTTAATAACCTGATTGCACCCAATTTATTAGACAAATCATACAGAATGTACACATGAGATTATATCACTAAATATGAAATTAGTTTCGAGCTTGTCATCATTTATAGAGGATTTCCAATTAGCAGATCACAATATTTAAAACCCAGATCTTCCATGTACATATTTAATGGCAAAAAAGGGGGAAAAAAGCAAATAAACACAGTAGGCGTGTGATAAAATGTCTGGCATCTCAGCCAGAACTTCAAGCTTGCGATTAGACAAGGGAAAGGTGCCATTTTTCATTTTTGTTTCATTCATGTCCAAAATCGCCTTGATTTGCCATCTGCATTTGTTTGCTGTGTGTGTGGGGGGATGAATCCTGTTTAGAGCTCTTTCCACAGATCAGCTAATCAAAGTGAAATTTTCAAAAGGCCACTCTTGTGCAGCACGGCTACAGTTGGCTACAGTAACGGACACGTGGCAGACTGACGTCGTCTCTATAGCTGGGGCGGGAGAAGGGCGGGGGTATACATCCATGCCATACCTCACATCTCAGCAAAGTCGCCCTGTTTCCATTGATTTCCTTTTGATTTTTTTCCACTGAAGCCTCAGACATCTCTGCTGTGTTGAAAGCCTAATTCGACTGTTGTGGATTAGTCTGCAGGATTTCAACTGAGCAGTCAAAGTGCCCTAACATTTATGGCGTCCAGACTTCACATGGCCTCCGAGACCATCTGGCCAGTGCAGTCAAGCAAAACAGATATGGAGATGACCTCAAGGAGGAGAGTGTCAATCAAACGGCTCCTGTTTACATGGTTACGTTTGTCTGTCCACAAATTTCAGCAGTTCCCAGGGAAGCTTCAAAAGGTTAGTGGCAAGAAATTGGCTCGTTACTATTCCGACGCTCCAAAGTTTCAAGGTGAGGCCATTGAGGCATCAGGTTTTCTTATTAGTTTCTGAGCGTGGCCATCTTATTAGGGATTCAAGAAGGGACAAGCTCCTCGAAGAATGTTAATTAGTGTGACTTTAACAAAAGACGGCGGATTCAGCCATCTGCCTACCATAACAAGGATTCCTTGCTAATTAAAACACCTAGGCCTGCTATTTAAAAATAATACCTATGGAAGGCTAGTAGAGCAGAGGTTTGCAGGAAGGGAAATATGAGGAATACTTTTTATGTGCCTAGAGAGCACTGTGCAATATTGCTTTTTGGCTTGGTAAAGCAGTACACTACAAATACTGCTAAAGTTGTTCATCTTTCTAAGAAAATCCATGCATTATGTAATTGGTGTTTAATATTCTGCCCGATAATTCAACATCACTCATTATCATATGTCTTCCATGACGGCAATTTATTTTTAGTGTAGTCTTACCACACAGTAAGAAGTGGTGTAGAGCTAGCGTGGAGTTTTGTAGTTTGGGACTCACAAGTCACACTTTCAAGGTAACACTTAAAAGTATCCCAGGCCAAATCATTGTCAAGGTTACTTTGCACTCATCAAAGAGCATCTTTTAGCATGACAAGACACCCAATATCCATCAGCCTTAATCTTTTAGTGAGGTGTGGGATTTCTCACCTCCATTTTTCTTCCATCTCACTGAAACTTAGCCCGTGCTCGGTCACCCCCAACCCAGAGCCGCCGCTGAGGGGCAAACCCAGGCGAGTGGCGGAGGCTGGCAGCTAAAGGCCCGCTGGGGACAGGCTTCCGGTGCCAAGCCTCCGGCTTTAATTGATTGTTGAGGGAAATATAGAAATCTGCTATGCCTGAGAAGGCAATTTGTCGAGAATGAATTTGTCACGGGGCGCTGGGTTAGTCTTTATGTGCGGTGTCAAGATAAGGGAAGAGGGGTTGACTCGCTGTGGAGTCATGATAGCAGTGAGATGTCAATCACAATGAGGCTCAATTGCACACACCCACTCTCTTGCCATGAAAGAAAAAGGACAAGAACGGGCGGTTAGCAGTTTTTAAGCGTTGGTTACAGTTATGAAGTTCAGAATGAACGGTTCGGGCCCTGCGGGACTGAAATGTTCAAACTGTGCTTCGGACGAGCTCTACAGTGGAAAACATCAAATACCAGCCTGCTCCAACCCCCACCCCTCGTGAAGCTGCCCATATCATCATTGCTCATGACATCCCTCTTTTTGTAGTTTAAAGTCATCCGGACCTCGGGCAGAGACGGCGAATCTATAATCTCTTTACCGCACGCAGCAAACGCCCTCCAGGCACTGGTTTCATTTAAGCACACTCATTACCTTTTAATTGCCTCTAAATTGCATTGTGACCCATCACATCAATAACACTATCTGCATTAAAAAACGCACAAAAATTAACTTGATGGAGTGAACATCTTTTTTTGAGGGGGCTCTTTTGAACCTAGACCTCCTTGGATAAAGAAGGAGAGTAGAGAGTGGGCATGCAGGTATTTGGGCAAAGGCAGTTATGAAATGATTTTATGAGAAGAGGTGCAGCCAGTACCGGGCACTCCTGGCCCTCGCAGTCCCCTTTTAATCCCTTTTGATTGGACGCTTTTGTTTATGACCCTAGGTTATTGGCAACTGCTGGTCTCAGCTTTGCTATGACCTTCATCAGAATATACAATTGCCTGCCTGAAAGCTTTTCTTGCTAATGCTTGATGACTAAGTGTTGGAGGCAATCTTTCAACAAACTTTTTTGCACTATTGAGACGCTATTGCTTTTGGGCTAATTAGTCATTAAAAAGCCTTTTAATGAGGAAATTAAATACCAATGATATTTGAAATGAAATGATATACCAACACACTATGTCTAAACCTAGACTACCACATCTAAATTACCTGGAAAACAGTGAAGTTGGACTGAAAGAGAAAAAAGAACATTGAAGTGGGCCTCACAATCAAATCCCAGCCTGAACGTTCACAACATGAAGGCAGCCCCTCTTTTCTGTTTAGGTCTGCGTCTGATGGGAGTTACTGGCAGGGCTCCATTTAAATGAGTCTTGAATACTTAATCCGTTTCTTTCGGGGCCCCTGTAATGTAACGTCAGTAAGACGGAACGCGTGGCGCGGCGCTGCCTCGACAGAGCTCAGCACATTTTAAGAGGCTGGATTACTGCATCAGATGGATCCCTGAAGACTTCAGTGTTGTGCGTTTTGGAAATCGCAGCCAGAAGCACAGCCATGTGCCGCCGCCGTCACAGTGATCAAAAACAGAAGCGGAGGAAGAGAGAGAGAAAGAGGGAGGGGGAAAAAAGATGCTGAACTTGTTCCACCCCTAATTGCTTTGAAAATACACAATCTCTGCTTAAAAGTGTGCCTAATGGACTCAGCGCAGTGCGCAGTGGGCAGGGCATTTAAAGAGAGATAAACACTGCAACAATCAGCTTTATTTTCCATAGCCATTTTCCACGGCCATTAAGAAGCTACGAAACTATCCACTATCGCAGAGCAATGCGGCAGCTGAGTATAACTCATCCCATCAGCTTTGTATTCAGCAGGGGCCATTTGATCCAGTAGAAGATGAATGGAGATTGCCGAAGAGGTCCTGAAGTCGACCTGATGTGCCTCTCTCCTGAAGGACATTTACGATCACCCCTCTGACTGCAAAGAAGTGCTGCAACATAAAAACAGCACTCGTTTTATCTCGGTGAGAAGAGGAGTGCATGTAAAAGAATGCCAGTGCTGATGTTTACAATGCCACATTATTGTTATTGGCCCACAAGCATGTCACCAAACACAGATGAAACTCGGCTCCAACCGTGGCGCAACTGGCTGTACTCCGGTGACCCGGGTTCGATTCCCACCCCGTGATCCTTTCCGGATCCCACCCCGACTCTCTCTCCCACTCACTTCCTGTCACTCTCCACTATCCTGTCGCATTAAAGGCATAAAAGCCCAAAAAGATATACTTAAAATTTCTTTTTTTTAAACCCACAGATGAAACTCAACGTCACCAAGGCAACATCGATATACATGTCTGGATTGACCAGCCTGCTGTGATGGCTGATTCATATGCCAGCTCAGTCAATACATGAAGCGTCCACAGCTGGGAGACGCCAAGCTTTAGGTCTAGTTGGGCACCTGCTTCAAACCCCAACTGGCTTTATTAATTAAAACAGCCACCTATGCACCAACTCCCCTAGGGACTCACAAGTCATTGAATTAATTAAATCCTAACATACCCCTTGTCTGTGAAAGTGCTAGTCCTGTGGGCTGTTAGAAGTAATTCAGACGTAGCCACCTCTCAGTGGAAATGATCCTTAACTGTTAGATCCAATTAAGAGTAGGGAGGTGATGCCGTGGAGGCAAATGAGTATGTACTGTTTGGGGAGCTCTCACTTTACTTGTGTTTGGAGAGGCTTGTTTTATCTTCCAAGATCATGTATACTTTTGATGTTAAGTTGATTGTTCTGATCTTCTCATTAAACTGGCAAATCCAAGTACTCACTGGACAAACGGCATATTAATTCAAACAGCCCTTAAGTCTCCACTGTGCACCACAGACACTGCCCATCAAAACAATAGCTATGAGAAACTCAGCAAACAGATACAACATTCTTCTAAAATTCCCACACATCTTATTCAGACGGACCCTAGGTTTTGAACATGGGAACCCAACAGTATATTCTTGGTGGTAGTTTGACTCACCCAAAGCCTTTACACAGGAAGGGCTGATTTTAATGGATCACAGGGAGGAGAGAAAACCTCAGATCTCCAGCCAGATTTGAAGTGAGAGAGCGGCAGAGTGAGGAGCAGAGCCGTATGCCCCCGTGCTGAGGAGAGGAGTCCGCAACTCGTGCCAAGCCTGGAGTATGGCCTCCTGTTCTCTGTCAGAACAGAGGCAGTACATGCACAGCACGCACCGAAAAGTGCAAGCTGAAAAATGCAACTGTCGATCTGTCGTGTCACAGGGAGTGTTTTTGCAGCACTGGCATTCAAGGATATGGAAATCTCTCACAGAAAAAAGTGTTATCAGAAGTCTGGGCTCAAACCACATTTCGCCGTTTCTTTCCAGCACTTTTTCTTATTATTTTCTGATTCTGATGAAAGATCTATGTGTCTGTGAATAACTTATCACTAGGAGGCATGCTTGGCCGTTTTAACATGCTGAAGCTTTGAGATAGAGCCAAGGTAAAAGCAACTGTATTTGTTCAAAAGTCTGCAAGGGCTTTCATGTTTTCTAAGGAATACAAAGGTGTGGTTCAAGTCCAAAGCAGTGCATGTAATTAAAAAGGTTAGTCAAAAGGAAAGCAAACAAGCTTTTGGAGAAAAAACACACACTCATTGAGAAAGGAAAAACCTTTCCCCATTCTGGGTAGTACAGGAGTCAGTCAAACCAGAGACACAGCACTCAAAAAATACTCCATAGAAATGCATGGGGCTAGTTTGTCACGCCAATATGGCCGTTGTCTACACATATCCCACCCCTTCCTCGGCAAAACGTCGACATGTGATTACATTGAGCCAATCATATGGTGTGTTGTGAAGACATCGTGCCAATCATGTGTTGTGATCTCGCCGCTGGAGCAAGATTGGTGTCGTGAAGCCTTGCGCACGCGCAGTTCGACCCAAAGACTGTGCCCGATGAGTGCCCATATAACGTTGGTATATGGCCGCCGAGTGGAGGGACTTGCCTAAAAGGACTTTGGTCAAACTGCTCATAGTAAAAGCTCACTGCAACTGAATTCATGGTGGTTTGTTGTGCCCTCGATACAGAATGGAATGAAATTCTTAAATGGTAAGTAGACTGCATGATGTTATGGAATATGCCATCAACTTGACTCCGCCAGATGGACTGCTTCGCATTTGCTCGACATATCCATCTGGGAACGTTCCGTTGGAGAACTTTTGGGAAGTGGCGGAAATACTGGTTAGCTGATTGGATAAACCATCTGTCTATCACCACCTATGTTGGTGATAGACGGGCCAAATCAACCAATTAGATCAACGAAGCGTATGACATACTAACAGAGCGTTGACGAAAATACAACCACAACCTAGGCTGCCATTAACCTAAACCCGCCTCAAAACCAACACTGATTGGCCGTTCGTTTGGTGAACGGCTCCAAATTTTCTCCATCGCAAATAGCCAGACTGATCTGCGAGTAAAATAAAATGGAGCTCATGAGATCAGGATGGTCTCATGAGGTTAATGAAACATGCCAAGAAGGAAAATATAGAATGTCAAAAATTGTTCTGATATACTTGCTCTTTGATGAGGGCATTAGTATATTAGTATTAAACAACCAGCCACAAAGCCATAATTTTGTAAAAGTGAAGTGAAAATGTAAAATATTTGCACTTAGATGCAAGACTTCAAAAGCTGCTTTTTAAAAAATGACATCTGTCGGTAATAAAAAAAAAGTTTCATGTCCGAAACCTCAGACCTCCCCCTACTGTATGTCTGCCATGCATCCTCCGGAGGGTGGTCAGTGGGAAGAGTTGAAGGAATGTTCTGTCAGGTCTCTCCTTTGAGCTGGCCCTGTCTATAGCTGTATTGATCCATGAGGAAGAAGAACTTTGCTCATCAAAGCGTCCGAGGGCTCTTTGAAGGTGTGCTGATCAGTGCGCCCTTATCTCTTACCACAGACAGGACAGCACTCCAGTCGAGATAAAATGGAATAGTTCCAGCAGTCTCTCACCCCCAACCAACTCGGATGCAGCACACCTGTGTTGGTGTACAGCCGTGATGAGATAAAATACTGATCTCAGATCGCAGATTGAATTCAAAATTTGAAAAAAAAAAAAAAAAAAATCTCGAATTGATATCACTGAGACAGGACCTCTGGTGACTTCAGGAGAATACTTTTTTGGCACTCTAATGAGAAATTATGTCTTGCCTCTTCTCCAAGATATTGCAGACTGTTACTGGACTCTGTGGACCTCATGCTGACAGATCGATGGAACAAAACAGGCTTCTAACTCACAAAAGACAGGCCTAAGGTGTCCATCCGTCAATATAACACCCACTGTGTCAACAACCTCACATGAGAAAGAGACAAATATTGTGTGTAGGAAGTTGCCCCCACACACACACACACACCACACACCACACACACACGTCACTGATGCCACCCGTAAGGGACAGGCTATAATGGTGTTCCAAAAAATGTGAAAAATCTGTCCTCACATCTTGTGTCTTGAACTGACAGGAAACATGTCATGGTTATTGTTTTTGACAAGGGCTTGGCAAAACGTCAAACTGACACTGATGCTGTGTGTTTGATGCTGCCTGTTCTCTCTGCCCAGTCATAGCACTCAGATGATACACACACCTGTCTTTGGGACGGCAGATACTTTAACAAACCAATCAATGGAGGTTAACGTCAACAGTGGCCATGTCACGGCTATTACAACGTCAGGCCTCACTGACCCTGAAATCGATTTGGCTCCAGATATAAATTACGAGCGTAATCTTTCACTGTCTTTGTTGCCACTCTTCTCACAAAAGTTTGATTGACGAGCATCAGGCGAGATTGCAGTTAGCATAGCATTATTTGAATTGTGTTCTGACAACTTTCTGTCTGTTCCCCCGGCCGCCAACACATGCAAATCGACTATCAAAAAGCAAAAAATCTATCATATGTCAATTACAATTTTCCACCAACTCAATCTCCGTCAGTAACTGGAAAAGGGTAACTTCTTTTCTCTCCTTCCTCTTCTTCCTCTTCGCTCTGTGGACTGCATTTAGAAGGTTCTCATTCAGTCAGGCATTATTCTCAAGGATAGCCTGTAATGAATGAGTGAAGTGAACATTTCAGGAAGTTACAGATGTCATGCTGTGACTAGCCTTCCATTACACTGGCTTAGTGGAAATATTACTGGCATATGGAAATATCTCCCATTTGTGGACCTCAAACAAACGGATCCTATTTATAGGGTGATGAATGGCCATCCATGGGAAAACAGCCTCTTAAATATTTTATTGATATATTCAGAAGTCTGCAGCTGACACAATGAATCCTGTTCCTTTTTCCAGAATTAGATATGAAATGTAGGCCAAAGAACCACTTTATTATGTTCCTAATGTCCCCCCTATTGTTTTATTCACTTCAAGCAAGTGCAACCCAGACACTGAGCAAAGATTTTCTACCTGATCGCTTCGCAGTGAATAAAAGATACCAAGGTTAATACATTACAGTATAGCACAGTCCACAGTACATGCTTTTCCATACGTTTCTAAATACCCTCTTATGGACACGACATATGAAAATGCATTCCTGTGCCAAGAAATACAAAAGGCTACAGGTGTTTATTTATATATTTATTTGTTAGGCATTTGATATCACTTGGCATAATTTGCTCATTTCCATAAAATGAACAATTAACATTTCCGATGAATATTCAGCCGCATGAGCAAGCCGCTTTCTTTGCAGTTGTTCCATATTCAAACAGCAGCCGAAACCATGCAGACAAAATGGGTCCCGCGTATACATACCATATGGTCAGTTCTAATGACTGCAGATGAGCCGTCAATCATCTCATTCTCATGAAAGTCGATTTCTCCTCCTTTCATCCTGCAAAGCACAACCACATGGCATTTACATTTAGACTATTCCCACTTATGCCCCCATCACCAGTACACTTGCACACATTATTCTGTTCTTTTTATTCAGTTTTTCAACACTTGTTTTTCCAAGTGGCGTATAGGTGGTCTGCTTCTGGTCGGGCCCGGTCCAGCTGCACTAATGAGCCTCCGGTCCCCCGCGTTAGCCGGCGCACACCCTAGCAGTGCCAGAGCGATCTGTGAGCACAGGTAGCTCCTGGCCAGGTGAGAATGACATGAAATCACACTCACACTCGGCGGCAGGCTCTGATTCAGACGACGCTCCCCGCTGCTTCCACCCCCTCCTCTACTCCCCGCCTCCTCTACTCCCTCCCCGTCTTCAGACGGCTGTTGTTTTGTAGTTGTTATACCAAACCTAGCTAACACACTGCTTCATCGAGAGCCATGGTCCAGATGAATGATGCCCCTCGTCTTCGTCTGTGTCCTCCCCTGTCGTACAGCTTACATTACAATCTGTTATAAGTGTGCTCAATAAGGGAGGGATGCAAGGTTTTGTTAGTATTGTTGTGATTCCTAGACAACACTAGTCTACCTGCCGAGACAAATCTTGGTAGACCACCACAATGGTATTGGTGCGAAAAATAGCATTTTGATTGGGACTGTATGTATGCTGTTATTGGGATTGTATATGAGATTGTGTTGTTTGTGTGTTTGTGTGTGTGTGTGTGTGTGTGTGTGTGTGTGTGTGTAGCCAATCACATCTAAGATGATTATTGCACATTAGGACATTTAGACTAACGTAGTGTGTGCCAATAAAAGCTATAATGTCAAAACACTTGAGGGGACCATTTGGAACCAGGTGCCAGTAACTCAGATGTGAAACACACACACACACACACACACACACACACACACAAACACACGCACACATACACACGCACACATACACACGCACACATAGGCTATGTGTAACTGCATGTAGACGTTTGTCCACGTCCTTGTGATTATTGTTCAGTACATCTATCACGATGGACTAAACATGTTGGTCTTTCTTGTGGTGCTCATGCTCAGGCTTTTGTGTCCAGAGTGGAGGAGAGCAGCAGGGGCAGAGAGAGAAGAAGAGAGCACAGGACACGTGAGAAGAACGCATGGGAAGGAGGAAAGGACAGGAGGTATGAGGTAGAGAAAAAGAGTGAGAAGTGGAAACAGGAGGAGAGGGGGAAGAGAGGGGGCTAAAAGAAGAGAAGAGTAAAGGGGGACAGAGAGGAGAAATGAGTCAAACTTCTCTCCCAGTGCCCCCCTGTCTGTGACTGGTACTAAGTCATCTGAGTCATCAGATGTACTTTCATGTCACTGGATAAATGCATCCGTCGAAGCAATAAACATCAACAGCGTTACTACAGGAAGAGGAGACTGACACAAGTCACACACAGATTTCAGTCTCATAGTTATGAGTAGTATATGAGACTGTTGGGACTAAAATAGCTATCTCTGTGTGAGAGGCGAGATGAAATCTGAATAAAAGTAAACAAATGCCCCGCAGCATTAGTCAAACGTAGTGACTGCAACACTGAAGCCAATGAGCCGCGGGTGTTACTAGCACTGCAGCCAATGATCCAGTATACACATGCAGCACCGAGACGGCGTGCTGATCTCTAACCGCGTGTGTGTGAGAATGAGTGAGTGTGTGTGTTAGAGAGAGAGTGTGTGTGTGTGTGTGTGAGAGTGTGTCATCACTGAGTCATCAGCAGAGTGAATCAGTGTAGGAGCATCAGAGCTGCAGGGGCTGTTTCATTGTGTGCCTGCAGTCCCCCTCAGTGCATGTGCATACACACACACACACACACACACACACGCACACACACATGTACACACACACACACACACACACATGTACACACACAAACAAACAAACACACATGTACACACACACACACACACACATGCGCACACACATGTACACACACACAAACAAACAAACACACATGCGCACACAAACACACACACATGTACACACACACACACACACACACACACACACAAACAAACAAACACACACACACACACACACACACACACACACACACACACACACATGTACACACACAAACAGATAGACACACACACACACACAGTCTTGAGGCAACCGCCATATGGACCACATGCTATCCCCTGTCATGAAGCATGCAGTAGCCTGTTAACTCCCACACATCATCAAACAGTGTACACAGCAGCCTGTACACACAGTCGTGATAAAGAATCAGCCAGCCAGGCTTCCTCCTCTCCCCCTTCCTCCGCTGTCTCCATCCTCACCAGCAGAATGGAGTTCCCACAGAAGTAATAGAGACCAGGTAATGGCTCCTATGGACCCTTTCAACAATAAAAACAAAAACAATGCTTGAACGTTCTATTTGGGTCCCAATCTACTTCCTCTGCATTAAGATAACATATGGAATGTTAAAAAGGAAGTCTTGTGGGGCCAACTATGATGCTGATAATGGAACTCTCTTGAAAGGGTCTATAGCGATGCAGAAAAATACTACCTGTGCTGTAAACCTGATGTGTTGTTGTAAACGTACTGCACAACTTCATCCTAATTAAATACTTTGTGTTGAGTCATTTTGGTGCGCGACTGGAGTTCGTTCCACGTCTTGCTTTTCCTTGAGAGGTCAGCGTGGATATTGACCCCTTGGGGACGCCAGCCACGCAGACACATCAAGGTGACTGACGGAAATGTTATACTGTACGCTCAGGTGGGATACATTACGGCGCCGAAGCTCATTTCACGACTTAATTACCGGTCCGCCATCTTTCCCACGTGCCGTTGAAGTGCCGCAGACACAGCCCAGCACTGGGTTGGTGAGGGTGGTTGGGATGGAGGTGCTAAAAGTGGTCCCGTGGAGAGTTAGCGGGTTAATTACATCCGTACCCTCGTGGCCAGTCACGTGGTCGACAATCTGCTGCATGCTGAAAATGTCACCTCCTTCCATCCCTCATTGTGTGCAAAGAGGAAGGGATTATTTGGTGCAAAAACCTGTGCTGATTTGTAACATAAAGCAGTATTGAAAAGGCTTCAGCCATACGAGTGGAAGGAGTCGTCAAATCAGCCCCACGGTCCGGAACTGATCAATAGTCACAAATGCCTGTTCGCAATGATCAATGAGGGTTATCGTCACCCGGACAACACAAGAAGATTAGTTTTCCCTGTTGATCCTAAGACTATTTAGCAAATAGTGAGATCAATTCAGGCTAATTTCACACAGGTTTGTTGCCGAGTGAACAGTGGAGACATGAGATGCAGTGGTATTGTGAAAGCTATGCATGATCCTCCATACGGGTTCTGAGATCCCTGGAAGACATCATTGAAAAAATTCCCTCTATTAAAGGACATGGAGGGAATTGAGCTGCCATTGGCTCAGGAAAAAAAAAACATTGATTCAAGTGTTTTCCAGTATCTTTCTGTCTATCTCTGTGTGTGTGTGTGCGTGTGCGTGCGTGTGTGTGTGCGTGTGTGCGTGTGTGTGTGTGTGTACACCTCACAGTTTAACATGTTATTGCTGAGGTTGCTGTATGAAGCATACAAATATTTCACACTTACTTTTTTTGCTTTACCAAGGATATGCAGCACATTGCTTTCTTTGCTGAATTATGCTCTTGTGGTTACTCTGGTCTTATCCATGACCTTCCCACACCATGCAGTTACTTTACAGAAAACATACTGATGGTGATCTTACAAGTCAGGTGTGGATCGTTGGCTTCTCTGCCCTGTATTAAACACTGGCAGAAGGCTTCAGATACTGATACAGGATAGCAGCTGGCAGAGTAGTGGGTAAGGCCAACACAGAGACAAGGTAACACAAGTAAATCATATAAGGAAAATAAATCATACATAGAGTAATTTCCTGAGTATTAGCCACATTGTGTATAAGCGGCAGGACAGTGTTTTATGCAAGTTAAAATAAACAAAACCATATTACCGGTAATACCATATTAACTGCCCCCGTGTATTAACCCCATAGCTGAAGAAATTTAGCAAAATCAATGTATAAGCCAAGGCTAATAGGGAAATTACGATATAATCACACTCAGATCGCCATTTGGGGATTCATGCTAACATAAAGTAAACTGGGAAATGTCCAGTTATGTTATGATGAATGATGAAATAATGCTATAAAATGGATAAAACCATGCAATATATATAATAACTAAGGGTTACAGGTCTTGACTCCCATTTAATTAAGAGCAGCTCTGGAGCTCAAAGTAAATAGGCCTATTGACTTTCTTGTTAGTGTTCAATGAGCTATTATTCCCCAGCATGAGCATTCAAGAAGTGTAGTTTATCACAAGCCAATCTCTGCAATGTTGCCCCAGGTAACATACATATTGAATTACCACACATCAAAGAGTCTTCGAATGACTAGTTCTAATGATAAAATACACTTTTTATCTCCTAATTACGAGCAACAACTCACCATAAAAAATGGAGACTTCACTGCACTTTCTTTTCTGACGAAAGGCAAGAACAGCAGGCATTCAAAACACAATGAAGTCTGAAAAATATAATGGAGGGATACTTGGGCTCCGGGATTAAGTCTTAAACACTGGGGCCATGAATGCCCATTCAAGACAATGCTATTCACAAGGGTCACCCAGAATATAGCTTTTTATAAACATTCACTTTAATCCTGTGAATGAGATAACATCAGCAATCACAGATTAATCGGGTAACAAGAGCATTTTCTAATTCCCAGGAAGATAGATAGCCTACATAAACAGGAATAAACAAACCTCTGCAATGGAGCCTCAACAGGGCCAACTTCACACAGCAGTTACCGTGGTTACTGCACTTGACTGGACAAGAGGAAGTCCTCGGCAGTTACTTAGCTGTCAAGGACAAACAAAAGACGACGAGCCGAGGGAGGAGAGAGAGAAAGAGAGAGAGAGCAAGAGAGAGAAAAAAGGAAGGAAGAGAACCAGCTGCTCCTGTCATGCTCAGACGCTCAGGGGTAGCTCAGGACCCTACTTCTGTGGCCCAAGCCGCTGTGGCCCAAACCTGTGGATAACAGGAGAAGGGAAAAAAACACCTGACAAACTCACTCCTCTTTGATTTATTATTTTACAAGGCAGGAGTCACCCAGCCCTGACGAGGAAACTCCGAGGCTAATGCAATTACCTGGCTGCGAGGGACAGCAACAGCTTATGGATTTTATTTTTTTTTTTGACTTTGACGCTGTCCCATGCATTCATCTTCCTTTCAGATGGATCATTTAACCATCTAATTGACCACTCAGTAAGTCAATAAATATTTGCCCCCCTCAATACACCTGTGAGACAAGAGTGTGTTTGTGACATTTTTAGGCTACATTCAAAGTCAACATCCCTTGTAGACGATGGAAAGAAGTTAGGCTTGGAGAGTTAGGGCCACAATGGCTCTTGACCAGTTCTGACATTTTGTTTCTTGCTTTTACGATACAAAAAAACAAAAACAGGAGAGGAAAATTAAACTAGCACATGGAAACTCACTCAGGCAGAACACCCAGGGCAACAATCTGGACCGTCAGCTAAGTGTCACGAGCCGCTGACCTGACTTGGCTAGTTTCTTCTGCCCTGGCTGCCATTAACATGCCAATCAGCCTTCCCGGTGAGAACCCAACGACCTAATCAATCACTGCGATTGGTTGTGTCACAAAGCAGCTGCAATCAGCAGGGAGGCTACACCTGTTGCTGTCACTAATCCAGCGCAGCGTTTTGCAGTGAGCACCACAATGTCAGCAGTCCTTTGCTTTTAGCCCCATTTAAAAAGGCGCGGAAGCCTGGCGGTGCTAACGCTAATTAAAAAATGATTATTCTTTTTTTTTTTTTTTTACATAAACCGCTCATTTTGTTGTGCTCCTTGTTTGGCTTAACAACACCAACAAAAAAGGCCAAGCATCCACCCTCCCAAGGTGAGGTGAAAGTTACTTATTCATGCTCATCTCTCTGTGTCTCCCTCTCTCTCTGTCTTTCCCCCAGGGAAGTACGGTGGCCCAAATAGCAGAGACGGTCTGAATTGCGGGGGGAGGGGTTAGGAGGTCTGATGCTGCAGTTCCCTCCATCCTCTCACTGCCTTAATAAATACACAAACAAAAGTATACAGACACACGCACACACACATACAGTACACACACTAACACTCTCTTTCGTCTCCCAATTTATCTCACAATCAAACAAACCTATATAGTGATGGTGGAATTACATGCTTAGTGCCCAAGAGCACTGCGGGCCATTTTGTGAAATGACAACAAGCCTTCACACAAGAAGAGAACAATGCGAATGGAAGCTCATTTAAATATAAATGGAAGGCATCCTAGAAGTTAACTTATTCGGGACCTAGTCACAATTTCACTGTTATTGGGGTTTTGCCATTAATGGCAGCGTCTAGTTCTCAAGCAATGTATTATGAATAAAACATTACAATAAAAACTGGTGCAATGAACTCCAAGGGCTAATTACCATAAGTTCACACCACAGGTTGGCTAAATGCGATCCTTTAAAGCAACATCGAAAACATATAAACTGTACACAACGAAAGATCAATACAGCCTTATGCAGAGAAATACAATAAATTAAAGACAATCTGTATAATGACCTGAATCATCATCATGTTTATTCTAAATAAAAAGTAAAAAGAAATCAAATAAAGAAAGTAAAACTCAAAGATAAACCTTGGGAGCAGAAAGCTTAAAGCTGATGTTTGTTTTGACAGCTTCCTGACTCAACAGAGATGGCACTTATAGTATGACATGTCGACCAGGCCACCCTTATCCTCCACCTGCAACTACCACCTGCGGCAACACGCACGCACGCACACACACACACACAAACTCACACACACATACATGCACACACAACCACTCCTCAGGGACAGACAGACAGTAAGGGGCAGCTCGTATTGATCCAGGGCTGACGAGAAGGTATGGACTCAGCCCATGGCACCTCCTCCCTTCTCTTCCCCCTCTCTCCTCTCTTCCCTCTCTCTTCCCCTCTCTCCTCTCTTCCCTCTCTCTTCCCCTCTCCTCCCTCTCTCTTTCCTCTCTCTTCCCCCTCGCTCCTCTCTTCCCCCTCTCTTCCCCCTCTCCTCCCTCTCTCTTTCCTCTCTCTTCCCTCTCTCTTCACTGCTGTCTCCCTCCATCACAACTCTCCTGCTAAAACTGTCTACAGCGCCTGCCAATACGCACTGATGGGCCTTTTAGACGGTCATCAATATTCAACCTTCCCCCAGCCACAGACTCAGCAATTATGTCCTAATTGATAAGACACTGATTATCATCACTACAGGGCCAGTGAAGTCGAGAGTAGCCTGTACTCTTTAAAGGAAGGGAAGGAAACGAGAAGCCTTTCCAATAAAAATATACAACCATTGTTTGGTGTTCTTGTATATTAATTTATATTATTGTCTGTGAGTAATATATAAATAATGAATGTAGACTTCACAGTAGGATGTTGTATGAATGGAACAGGTAGACTGTGTTTTGAAAGAGAGTGTGTTGGGATGGGAAATGCATACTGATTGATGATGAAGAAAGTAGTGTCCATGTTCGCTTGGCTAATATTCAGCAGGGGAGAAGACAAAGACAGGAGAGCGAAATACAACAATGAGTTCATCCCTTACAATCTCCCAATCGGGGCAGCTACAGCAGGCTTGTAAGGGAGGATGACAACTTGGCCCGGGCTGCAACGGCCGAACTGCCACGGCTCGACAACATACCAGAGAGCCGCTCCCCGTTGCTGTCTGTGCAGACATAACGCCAACGCAGATGCCGCGCCGATGAAAGTGGTCTCGGCCGAGTTTCGTACAAAGAGGCTGTACTCTCCAGGAGCAGCTCTTTGCAGACGTGCAGCGATGGCACATCAATCCAGCCCCAGCCTGGGCTTTGCGCTACCACGGCAACTGTGATGTTCCCTCCCATTTCATGCTGGGCAGGGTCTGTGTCGTTTTTTTCCACCCAAAATCAAATATGTTGTTTTTTTTCTCCTATTTTCCTTGATATGAAATCTATCCCCTTGTTGTGCATCATTCTGTGCCACCAAACAAGCCCCAGCACACAATCTGAATGCAGAAAGCGAGGTTGTTTTGCAAACTGTCCAAATGAGTGACAGTGAAGTATTTCCAAACAATGAGAGGAGGTATTCATGTATTGTTTTGTATTTATTTTTTTTCCAGCTTTTTTTTTTCTGTCATGTTTTTTTTTTGTATCAGAAAATGTTCAGTGAAACCCTTGAACATTGGCATCGATGGCATCTCTCTCCACACCTACACACAACTACCTCCTTGCTCCGGCACATCTGTGGCCCCCCGTTCCCCTGCCTTCCCCCTCATCCACATCTGATTCCTGAGCAGCCATGAAAAGCCGCGTTTGAAAGGGTAATCTGATAATGAGTGACTGGCCCATTGCAGTCGCAGAAAAAGCGATTCAAAGTCCTTACATAAAGGGACGCTCTCAGCGCTAAGCTTAGCCCAGACGGCCGAAGGCAGACAGATTAGCGACTGCCTATTTTTTCTTGTGTTGAAAAATAAATAAATAAATGAATAACAAGGAGATTCCTCACTGACATAGCTTTGAAGAAGACTGCTTTTTAAAGAGGAATCGGGGCCAAGTGTGACCGGTCGTGGTACATTAAGCCGCTAAAATACCCATGGCTTCATTTGTTTGAGAAGTGATTATGACTTCACGAATGGCTAATTAGGAACTCTCATTAAAATTTCTCCATGACTGTTTGTAAAGCATTACATCGCACTGATTAAATGTGAGATCCTTGATTAGCCAGCTAGCAGTCTCGAGAAGCGATAATGTTTACAAGGAGCTCTCTCCTTCACGGTATGCAAATTCTAGCACTGCATTTTGTTGTTACATTAAATGAAGCATGGATGAATGAATTTGAGTTTGTGTCTCAATTACAGTCGACAGAATTCCCCCCCGCTTCCAAGATTCCTGTAGGACTAATAGATCCTGTGTGGAGGCGTGCTCGTGTTTGTCTATGTCGGAGGATATTTGTGCACTGTACGTAAAGGCGCACGTACACGTGGTCTTTGACTCTCCGCATACAGGTTTTCCTACAAACTAAAAGCTGCGTGGTGGAGTCATACAAAAATCAATCTGGGTAAACTGCTGCTGTCCCCCGGAGAAAATACAGACGAAAGATTTTTTGTAACCGCCATCACCCCCTCTCCTCTCCTCTCTGATGTTGTGCATAAGCTTTATGCTCAATGGGGTTCAATGGATTCGATTTGTCTCATTTTGCTCTCTTCATTCCCTTGCTTGTTCACACCCACTATACCAGCTATCCTTTCCTTCCTACCTGGTCTCAGAATGCAACGGCCTCTCGGCATGTGCCCAGCCCTTCCCTACCATTGGTGTCTGGCGTTCCAGGGTCATGGGCATTTATCTGGGCTATAAACAATGCCACTGCCCTCTGGCCACATCAGGCCTGCTGGGGCAATACTAAAACAAAAACAATGAATACACCAACCAGCCCCCCCACCCCCATACACACACACACACCAGCCCCATCACTGGGAATCAGGGCTTTCAGCCTCCCCGGGTCAGAGATGGTTAACGTCTGACGTGGTTCGGCCGGTGGCCTTGCTCATCGGAGCTTGTAGGCCACCTCCCGCGGGGTGGAAAAGCTGTGACCGATGACTAAACTAAGCGCACGAAATGAAGCTCTGAGCTGCCCTACGCTTTGCATCAGTGCCGTGCAAACAAGTGCTGGGGAGCGACAAGGGCAGTCCTAGAGGACGCAATCTACATGTGGGGTATCAAATCAGCTCTGCCGGACAGCCAGCCGTGGTGGGCAGTTTTTTTTCTCTCTCCCAACGAGGCAATACAAATGCGTTTCCCTCAGGGCTTACAGGTGCTGGTCAGGGAAATGAGGATTCACAACATGGGGACATTGAAGAAGACGCGGCGATCAGCGCTGTCCTTTAATATGTTGCTATCGAGCTAAATGAAAGGGCCACAGTTTGGAATTTTAAACACCTCCCGAGGCAGGACTGCGACAAGCAAGCACACTGTTGCTTGAATTTGTGCTCATTAAGGATGAAATGTACACACACACACACACACACACACATACACACCATTCTCCAGCCCAATAATTGCAGATCAGTTGCTGCTGCTAAGTAATCAGATGTAGATAGGGGCTATTAAAAAGCTTGTGTTGTAAGCACTACTGATAGCGAGACAGAAACAGACAGGTGGAGAGGGCTAGGGAATGAGATTGAGAGAGAGAGAGAGAGACAAAGAGAGGAAGGCAGAAAGAGGGGGAAAAGGGGGAGAGAGAGAGAGAGAGAGAGAGGCATTTAGTGAACAGACAGTTAGCCTGATTCAGCTTGGCTGGGGACTGGGCAGGCTGTCTTGCTTCATGTACCTCATCTATCACTGACTATTTCTGGAGAGTCACCCCCTTTTTCCTCCGCACAGAAAGAGAATTCAATCTTTTTTCCTCGTGCCTTCCAGTCATCTCCTCAAATGCATTTGTTTGCCCTTCATGCGGAGCCTCCCAACCTGCCAATATTGGAGGGGTGGATGCCGGGGTACTGAGGGAGGGAGAGGGGGAGAGAGAGAGAGAGAGAGAGAGAGAGAGAGAGAGAGGGGGAAATGGCGAGAGGAAGCAGAGCTTTCTACATGTATTCTGATTTCAATCTGTATGGTTCCGTTGGGAAAAAGTCTGTGTGTCTTTGAATGTGTGTGTGTGTGTGTGTGTGTGTGTGTTGGTGGGGGGATGGGGATATCAGTGGTTCTAAATGTTTTCATCGGCCTTGCGGGATTTGGACAACGAGTGGATAAGAACGTAATTATTCAGGCCCCCAAAGCTCAATTTGTCACATGGGTGTGTGATTAAATTCTTCATCAATCTGCTGCAATGGTGACAGAATAGGCAAAGAAGGAAGGGACCAAAGAAAGAAAGAAAGAAAGAAAGAAAGAAAGAAAGAAAGAAAGAAAGACCTAACGAAAGAAAGAAAACATGTGCATGCAGGACTTAGAGCCCCATGAAGTCATGTGGACTTCTGATGTCGATTGCCCTCCCCTACTGAGACCATGCCCTTTTCTCTCAATGAGATTTCAGTACACAACTCTAACAATACAGAACTCTTATGAGTCCAGAATACTTTGGAATATCTACACAAACAACCGTGAGACATCTGTGCATAAATCCTACGTAGAAGGAATACATCTACTGAGGACAGAAGCCTCTTTTAATGAAGAGAAACAGTATATTCTGTAAATTGGTGCAAGTGGAACATGCCAGCAGATTTGGCAAGGATGAGGCCCTAGAGACTCAGAGGGTTGGCTGGAGCAAATGTAATTAGCTTGAGGTGTGTTGCCATGCATGACCAATATTCTTTTCCTTAAAATAAAAAAAAAAAAATCTAGATGATTGTAGATTCTGGGACGTTCTTGCCAAAAGCACATATGGAAAGAGAAGGCCAAAACTGTCACCTAGAGCATACTGCACCATTGTACAATATATGCAAATGTATATGGATTACCGCTCAGTCCAGCCCTTGGCCATTTAGAAAGTGGAGTGAAACAGACTGTACACAGAAGCCATATAGAACACAACGCACATGCAAGAAAGGCACGACTAAGAGCTGGGAAGCTATTGGAGGCTCAAATTAATTTCCATTAAACTATTAAGCAAATCATGAAGTGTAATGAAGCCAATGTGGTATTGGTACCATATTTCCCCCAAGACTACCAGTAGTCATTCATTCATTCAAGATTTCATTTAACACATATTAAACCTAGATCTTCCTCCTTTGGCTGCAAAGCCCAACACATGTAAATAAAACAAATGAAAATGAAAGCATAATCAAAATCATCACAAATGGCTAAATGGACGCTGAGTCACTGATGTGTACTCAATTTGGATTTAGCGTTGTGCTGTATACCATATCATATGGGCCCCATTCATTCGGGCAAATGTTGCAACCATGCCAAGAAAGGGTGGGTGATTTCAGCCTTCTCATGCAGCTATAAACAACATTCCGTTTATTTGAGAAAAGTCCATGAGACGTCTAAGCTCTGCGGTCTGTCTCAGTGCAAGTTCAGAGATTCAGACATTTTGCTGGACACAAAGACAAGAGAAATATCAACATATCTTAGATCTTATTTTTCATGGCATGATAGGACACTGATAATTGAAATCATAGTCTTCCAGCTAGGATGCAAGAAAAATGGCAATATACACTTGACAGGGAAGATTAATCTTATTTCAAATTGAAAACTAATCTCTGAGATACATAACTTTCAACAACAACATTGTTCGTAACGGAACTATATAATTGACAGAATATACTTTTGAGCAGAGCTATCTTCACAGAACTTCTTAAAACCACTTATCCAAAGGTTATTACAAAAAATCTGCATCTCTTTACATGGTGCATTTCAAGCAATTTAAATGTGTAATCAGTTAAACAAGTGTAATCAGGTCTTGTTAATGGGCAACCCAATTTATCTTAGCTAAGAACTATTATGGGTCAAACAATTAAGAACAAAGATGAAAAAGACAAAGATGAGAATCAGGAGATAAGATCAATCTCCTGCTCCAAATTGTCAACTTGTGCAGCTCTTGTGGGATTAATAGGGTTTGCAGAACAGTTTTATACTAAGTTTGAGAGTATATGTTCATACCCTTAAAGGTTATAGCAGCATGTGTAATGATCAATTTATAATGAGCAAAGTAATTATTAACCTAGCCAGCTCAGTATTGAGAGGTTAATAAGAAAATGCATTGAGCATTCAACCACACATGCCTTTTTCATAACAGACCAATAGCGAGTTATTTCCTTGGGGTTCGGGTTTTTAAGAAACATCCTTGGTTTTCAAAGACTTAGAAAGGAGAATTAAAACCAATGTTTTAGCAGCATGAGACAGGTTAAAATGTACAAGTATAATTGCACTGGGGCAATCTGGGCACATTTAGTTTGCCATAAGAGACCTAATTATTGTCCCAGAGTGCAGTGAAAATAAATCATTATCTTGGTTTTTACAGTTAAAAAAGTAGCGCTAAAACTATTGCCTTAATCAATCTAGGGCAGGTTTTTTAGGAGTTTATTGCACATTTAATGATTTGGCCTTTTGCTGTATTAAGTTAAAAAAATAAGAAAAAAAAAGAAAGAAATGTCTTTCACATGACTGTGAGGTTCAGCTAGATATACTAGAGAGAGGGAGCAGAGAGGGAAATGGGCAGAGAATAAGATGAAAGGATGAATGAAAACAAACACACACGCACACACAGACACACACCACACAATTCTGCAACAGCCCCTGCAGTACAGCCAAAAGGAAAGAAGCCTGGGAACTGAAGGACCTTGACATCCTAATGCTTCTTGGTGGCAAACAGCAGCTTAGTAAAGTCTAACCCCAAATTACACGCGAAAGGCTTTGTTGAGAGCCGTACATTTTTCCAGTTGTTTCTGGGAAAACAAAGGATTTGTTTGTTTCAATACTGCCCCCAAGTGGCCTTCAGGTGGTCAGTTAGAGACATACTCCCTCAGTCACTGCTGCTGGAAAACTTGTGTCAATGAAGACACTGATTTGGAAATGATAATGATTAGTGGAGAGGCTATTAGTGACTTTCCTAAAGATTTTACAAAATATAATATTTTTGGGAATACATTCGTTTTTCATGACCTAATTTTCCCATAAAAAGGAGAGAAAGGGTTGATGGTGATTTGGCTGAAACATTAAGATTGTGGTCAGTTCCACGGCTGGTTTGTTTGTTTGTTTGTTTGTGTTTATTTACTCCAGAGAGAGATACGAGGAGAAGGGGAAGCCACAGCTCAGTGCTCTTCCAATGTCAGTGGCTTTTACTCGGAGAGTGACTGTGTAAACTGGTGACCTCACCTCTGGAGTGTGTGATAAGAGCCTGTTTATTCCCCAGCGTGTGTGTGACCGGGGGCTCCTCACCAAGCCAGGCTTAATGTGTATGTCCCTCTGTGTGTGTGTGAGTGTGTGTGTCTCACTCTGCCGCTCACTCTCCACTCCTGTCTCCCACTTGCTCGCTCTCTCTCTCTCTCTCTCTCTCCCTCTCTCTCCCTCTCTCTCTCCCTCTCTCTCTCTCTCTCTCTCCCTCTCTCTCTCTCTCTCTCTCCCTCTGTCTGTCTGTCTTAAGCACACCCTATTTCTCCTCTCTTAACACTCAAAACTATAGCGAGCAGTATGGCGTCTGCCACCAGGCATAGAGAAAGTGATGGAGATGCTGGCGATGATGATGATGATGCTGCTGAAGAGGATGCAGGTGTCTCGGCGTGAGTGACGGGTGGGTGAGGAGTCTGACCCGCTCCGCTGACATGCATGACACTAATCAGTAGGAACAGCTCGCGCTGCAGTGGCTGGGGCAAGCCTTGGGAGTGCGGCTAAATAATTTAGCAGGTGCAATATGTTCAGGCAGGAAGGGGGAAGGGGCAAAAAAACTTCTCTTAAAATGGCCGCCCTGTCCTCTGGTTGTTAAAAGTCATCAAGTGATGATGGAAAATGACGAACCGCTTGCCCTCACAGTAGCTTCCCTCCCGTCTCGATTCCCAAGATGGCCAACACCGATGTTTTTACTTCTTCTCTCTGCTCCTGCTCCTCTTGTTCTTGTCCAACCATTTTTTTTCCTTCTTCTTTCTCTGTTCTTTCCCCCCATTTTCTTCCCCACAGAAGACTGTTTATTGTTTGTTTTTTTTTAGTCATCAAGCATGGGTTGCCATGACGACAAAGTGGAATGTCATGCTGCATTTCACCTTTGCTGTCTCACCTCATGTGGCGTTCCGTTTCCCTGTGCAAACGCGACCGACGCGGCAGCCATACAGATCCCAGATTTAACCAAGGCAGGGCAGTGGAGGCGGTGGCGGTGGCTGGGGACTGACCTTGGGGAAGGTGGCCCTCCTGAGGTTCTGTGTGGACTTGGGCAGCTTCATTCAATCTGCATCATCCGGCCCAAATGGTGAATGCCAGCGTTGCACAGGGGGGCAACCAGCGGCACTTTACACTGCAAGCTTGCAAGCTGATGGCTGTCCTGAGAGGAATAGGAGAGAAAAAAGAGAGAGAGAGAGAGAGAGAGAGAGCTAGAGTGAGTGAGAGAGAGAAAGAGAGAGAGAGAGAGAGCTAGAGAGAGAGAGAGAGCTAGAGTGAGAGAGGGAGAGAGAGAAATAACAAGCACTGTCTATTAGTGTTGCAGTGGACATATCCAGCTGCTCTTAGACAGTCTTCTGAGCTTAAACATCTCATTACCAGTCAACATGGGACTATTCTGTCTATGATGAAATTATGAGCAGACTTACTGTAATGTGCTTTTACATTCTGTTGCATGTTCTTCAATGGACATAGAAAGACCACACAAAGGATCACACCCAACTACCTAGACCATCTCCAATTTTAGTAACATTCAGCAGAACACGCATTAAAGATGTGTGGAACATAATATTGCTTTATTTGACATACTGACCAGTGGTACAGTCTCTAGCAGTGTCCACACAGTGGGCAAGCATTACAAATATTCTGAAAAGTACCCAACTTTATGTGGAAATAAGGCATAAATATTAAAACGGGAACCTCTAAGGTATAAAAGGTAGTGCACACAGCGTCCCACCCCTCCCACCTACTCACCCACCCACCGCCACCATCTCTGAAAATAAACAGATGCCATCTCCCCCTGTCATAGCTGAGTGGCGGAGGGCATGAGTAATGTCCTCCTGAGAGTCACCGGGTTTTTCGGGCCCGCTTTCCACAGAGAGGTGTATCGTGGGAAACCTGTCAGTCGGCCAAACAATGGCAGGCCAGGATGCGTGTGGCATAACTGACAATAATGGGCTCCACTGTCGCCGCTGACGGCTGTATTATTCAGGTTGACAAATGTGCTTGAATGGGTGGAGAAATGGAAGCCATAGATCACACACACACACACACCCACACACTCCTGCAACCCTATAATCCTAGCAAGCAAGCCCTCCTAATCCTTACCCTCTCTCCGAAGAGAATAAAAAAAAAAATGACGGACAGCTCCATTATGGCACTGCAGAGGCGAGGTCCCATCCACAAAAGTAAACTTGGCAGGAGAGTTAAGCGATGTAGGGACCTGCGCCTCAAGAGCAGGCAAGAGCTTTTGACGCGTTTGACATCTTATTGTTAGTGCGGGGACGAGCCGGAGCTGGAGCCGGGGAGCAGTAATCAAGTGGATCGCGCCAGCCAGCGATGCTATTGCACATCTGAGAATTCCACCTGTGATTCATGAAAGCCACCAGGCGTTTAAAGGAGCGAGCATTTGTTCATTTCCTCCTCCCCGCCACTTCACTTTTTTACTCCTCCCCAATCCCTCCCTCCATACAGCCTAATGTGTTGTGGGTAAACAAGAGTCAAGGCTATTTCCGCGATTTATTGATGTAAACAGCCCAAAAGAGCTTGCAGTAGGACATTTTATTTTACTTTTGAGGTTTCATTTTTTTTTTTTTTTAAGGGTAGGTTTGACAAACCAAACATAACTGAAGGGAGGATGGCTTATGATTTCCAGAAGCAAACAAGCAAAGCATGTCTTCTTACCCGCAAAGCAAATGTTTGTGTAACCTCATACCAGAACGCTTAAGTTATGGTCAACAAAGTTACTTTTAATTTCTCATTTGCTTTAACTGGAATCAAACCTTTTTGATTATGAAAACCTGGTACCCTTACACCTACTCACTGGTGAGGTATTAATCTGAAATCTGACAAACTGAAAATGAGGGGCAACCAAACCAAGCAATTATCAATTTACATGAAACCCAAATCATGACAGTATTAACACAAAATCAAATAAGCCCCTTTCTTAGTTCACCTTTTAGGCTATAGTTCCATTCACTAGGTCTTAACAATTCCCTTCAACAGGCATTTAGATTTAGTAAACCCCTTCAATTACACATCATAACATCAACAGCACATAACACATTGTAATACACTTGTAAGCACCACAACACGTGATTCAGTATCACAAAAGTCCCTCCCAATAAGTTCAATGCTTTGGCATGACTCAATTCCGCTGTCAACGACTGTTGTCACTTATAGTTAAATGTTCGCTCAGTGTCAGACAGGATGGTCACTTAAAAGTGTTCCACAAGAAAAGTATTAGCCAGTTCACGGGTGAACGTCTATTCGTGCCAGTAACTGGAGTGGAGAGTCTCATGTGGCAGGGAATACTCACAGACCACACCGTTGGTGCCGCGGGGAGTGAGAGAGGGAGGGGAGGGAGAGAGTGAGCTTGACGAACAAGCGCTGGCTTCTCTTGCAAGCTGATGTGATGAAACGTCCCACGTTGATCTAGAAAGACGACGAAACTAACACTTTGTTCTCTAAACTAATTTAACTTCACAATAGGATAACTAGTGAGGCAATTCCACCTCACACTACGACGCCATACACTTTCCGAACGGCAACAACGCAAAGTTGATTGAAGTGTAGACTTGTTCTTCTCCGTGACACAACCGTTCCAGGTATCCTTCGTCCGCAACCGAACACAATGACACTACTTTGAACTGAACTTAAAGATACTTTACTTAATACTTAACTTAATGCAACTCGATAGAGTACCTTCACTTTGTCTAACGTGTGTAGTCCACGGAGGCTGCCATCTTCTCTCTCACTCGTTCACGCTCCTTCTCCAAGTCCCTCCCTCTCCATACTCCCCATTGGGCGGCACAACAACCCTTTACAGCCACTGATTGGTTTACTGTCAATCCACGTCCTAGGCTGCTATTGAATATAGTTCTTCACAGGGGAGGGTTGACACGTCAAGACAGCGGTGTACAGAATAATTATCCATAGTCTGAGGCACCCTTACATTTGGAACAAGTTCAGTCATTTGTTAAACCTCACCAGCTAGTGCATTGATTCCATGCATCGATTAGCTTTAGAGGTTTACCTCTTGGATTTCCTCTCCTTTAATCAGACGCTCAGAGAGAGGCTAACCTCACAGCCAGGGTCACAGTTAGTGGTGAGTCACACTTCTCAACACAGCTATCATCTAGAGAGAGCCATATAACAGGTCAACATCTATTCAGGGCCATGCTTTTAAAAACGTATTCATTTGTTCATACAGATTCATTACATTGCATTACATTTGGCTGACGCATTTTTAGCCAAAGTGACTAACAACATGGTAAACAGTTTAAGTTTTAAAGCAATTCTCAACAATGTTTGGACAATTTAAAAAAACGGTAGAGTACGGTAAGAATAAGTGCATCAGTGAGTGCTGTTTTTAATAGTTACGTGTCAGTTCAAGACGGCTGGTAAGTGCTAGGATCAGCAAGACTAGTTGTAAGTGACGCTTATGAGAGGAGATGTTCTCTAAAGAGCTGGGTCTTCAGGAGTTTTTTGAAATTGGAGAGGGATGTCCCTGCCCTTGTAGGAACTGGCAGTGTGTTCCACCAACGAGGGACAACAGATGAGAAAAGTTTGGATTGGCCTGAGCGTACCGGTGGTAGAGCTAGACGTTGTTCGTCTGAGGAGCGCAGCGGTCTAGAGGTAGCGTATGTCTGGATGAGGGCAAGTAGGCGGGAGCAGAACCGGAGACTACTTTGTAGGCAAGCGTTAGAGCCTTGAATTTGATGCGGGCTGCCATAGGTAGCCAGTGTAGCTGGATAAGCAGCGGGGTAACATGTGCCCTTTTGGGTTGGTTGTAGACCAGGCGCGCCGCCGCGTTCTGGATCATCTGAAGGGGTTTCACTGCGCAGGCTGGGAGACCTGTCAGGAGGGCGTTAGTCGAGTCGTAAGATGACTATTGCCTGAACCAGAAGTTTGGTAGCATCTTGAGTGAAGTAAGTCCTGATTTTCCGTTTGTTGTAGAGTGCGAAACGGCATGACCGGGCGACTGAGGCAACATGATCTGAGAAGGTTAATTGGTTGTCGAGAACAACTCCTAGATTTCTTGCAGTCTTGGTAGGTGAAACAGACAGGGAGTCAAATTTGATGTTGATGTCGTGGTGTATGGTAGGTTTAGCTGGGAGAACCAGCAGTTCAGTCTTTGAGAGGTTCAGCTGGAGGTGGTGTGCCTTCATCCATGTAGCTATGTCTGAGAGGCAATCCGAGATCCGTGCTGAAACCAAGGGGTCATCAGGTGGAAAGGACAGATAGAGCTGTGTGTCGACTGCATAGCAGTGGTATGAGAAGCCATGCGAACAGATAATCTGTCCCAAGGAGGTGGTGTAGATAGCAAAGAGAAGGGGGCCCAGCACTGAGCCCTGGGGGACCCCTGTGGTGAGATGGTGAGGTGCAGATAGCTGACCAAGCCATGATACGAGCGTCCTGTGAGGTAGGATTCAAACCAGGAGAGAGCAGAACCGGAGATTCCCATGTTAGCGAGTATAGAGAGAAGGATCACGGGGTGATTAACCGTGTCAAAGGCAACCGATAAGTCAAGCAGAATGAGTACTGATGACCGGCGGTCGCCTGGCTTCTTTTAAGGCTTCTGTTACAGACAGCAAAGCCGTTTCGATAGAGTGGCCGCTTTTGAACCCAGACTGATTTGGATCCAGAAGGTTGTTCTGTGAAAGAAAGTCAGAGACCTGTTTGGAGACTGCTCGCCTCAATGCCTTTGGATAGGAAAAGGCAGGAGGAGAGACAGGGCGGTAGTTCTCGACTTGAGCAGGGTTGAGAGAAGCATTCTTAAATAACGGGTGTTACCCGGGCCATTTGAACGCTGTTGGAAATGTGCGAGGAGGTTAGATAGGCATTGATCACATGTGTGATAGCTGGTGCGATGGTCGGCTGATGGACTGAAGTAGGCTCGTAGGTATAGGGTCTAGCAAGCATGTTGTAGGGGCGGCTGCATGTCAGGAGTCTAGATACTTCACTCTCGGAGAGAGGCTCTGCTTAAAAAGATGTTCCAGCAGCCCCTAGAGGTTGTGGGGAGTCGCGGCATCTGAGTCAGATGCGTTGTGTGGGCATGTAGAGAATTGACTGCTGATTGCCGCCACTTTGTTTGTAAAAAATGAGGCAAGGGTATCCGCAGTAAGGTTGGATGGAGGAGGAGGCAGCTGAGAGTTGAGTAGCGATTTGAAGGTTGAGAAAAGTTTTCGAGTGTCTGTAGCGCTGTTGATTTTGTCATTGTAGAAAGCCATCTTAGCAGCAGCGATGCTGGCTGAGAAGGAGGTTAGGAGTGTCTGGTAGTTTTTGAGGTCATCGGTTAGTTTGGATTTGTGCCATTTCCTCTCCGCGGCTCTGAGTTTGGTACGCTGCGATCGGAGAGTATCATTTAGCCATGGATGAGAGTGTTTGGATCGAGCTGGCCTTGTGGTAAGAGGGCACAGCTCGTCTAGAAACGAGCTCAGTGTGGAGCAGAGCGAGTCTGTGGCCTCATTAACCTCCAGAGAGGAGAAGGTGTTGAGTGGAGGTAGACCGGAGGCAACCACAGAGGAAAAGTGCGTTGGAGACAGGTTCCGGATGTTGCGGTGGAACGTAACCGTCGGCTGAGGAGCCTGAGGCTGTTCTGTCAGGCTGACGTTGAACTGGATGAAGAAGTGGTAAGAAAGATGGAGTGGCGTCATCATGAGGGTGTCTGTGCTGCAGTTCCGAGTGAGGATCAAGTCAAGCTCTTTGCCAGCTTTGTGAGTAGGTGGACTTTGAACCAGTTTGAGTTCAAAAGAGTGGATCAGGGCCAAAAAGTCCGCTGAGCCTGGGGCGTCTAAGTGGATGTTCATATTGCCGAGAACGAGAAGCTGACAGTCATGCTCAGGGATGGAAGACAGCAGAGTGTCAAGTTCGTTCATAAAGTCGCCTAGTTGGCTTGGAGGGTGGTAGATGACCAGCACGTAGAGTTTTGCTGGGGCGATCACTGTGATGGCATGGAATTCGAATGAGACATATTTGTTTGAAGGCAGTTGCGAGGTGAATTTCCATTTGTTGGAGATCAGCAGGCCCGTCCCACCTTCTCGTCCAGATGGGCGAGGGGTGTGGGATAGTGTAAAGTTAGTGGAGAGTGCAGCCGGGGTGGCAGTGTTCTCTGGTTTGATCCAAGTCTCAGTCAGAGCAAGGAGTTCCAACGAAAGGTGGTTGGCATAGCCAGCTATGAAGTCTGTTTTGTTGACTGTGGAATGACAGTTCCACAAGCCCATGGAGAAGGAGGTTTCTGTAGGTGAGGACCGTTTAAGTTGCTGGAGGTTAAGCAGATTTCTGCCCTTTTTGGCATGATGCCGTTTTCTGCAATGGCCGGTGATAACAGATATGGTGGAATGGCACATTTCACAGATTCACAGCATAGTGTGAGAGTGGGATACCCTTTCACAAAATGAAAAAGAGCAATCATGAATTAGAAATATTTAAATATATATAACATAATGTGGCAATATTAAACAAACTCAGTTTGACATCATTTGACTATGTCTTATTTGTAACATTATGGTAATTGAGTTAGATAGATAGATAGATAGATAGATAGATAGATAGATAGATAGATAGATACTTTATTGATCCCCAGGGGAAATTCAAGGTCTCAGCAGCATACAGACAACACAAACACATTCTTTAACTGCAGAAAGAGTAATTAAAGTATATAATATAAAAACACAACTAAGCAATAAGGACAGTAGAAGATAAAGAATATAAAGTATAGTTATCCATTTTTAATGAAGGCTATAAATCATTTGACCTGTAACAACTCGGGGAGCAGTGAGGGGTTAGGTGCCTTGCTCAAGAGCACTTCAGCCCTTTGGTCGGGGCTCGAACCGGCAACCCTCCGGTTACAAGTCTAGAGTGCTAACCAGTGGGCCACGGCTGCCCACGCATAGAGATATGTCATCTCTTGGCCAAATATGTTTATTTTAGCTGAATTATGAGTAGTCAAGTGCATGCTGCAATTAATTATAATATGTATCCTTCCTCATACTCTGATGAGATCTAAAAAAACATGTTTTCTGAACATCTGTGCTTATTCCAAGTTGTACAAGTTTGATGGTTACCGTAGTGTTGCCAACTGAATGAGCAATATGTGTTAAATGGTTGAAGACCTTGAGGAAAGGATATCTGAGTCATTAACTGGATATAGTGTAGAGTAGTAGCGTATTAGCTGATTAGATACATTCCACTTACTTTTGCATCTACAGTACACTTAGAAAATTCAGACCACTTTTTTGTTATGCTATAGCCATTTTAAAAAAAATGTAATTATGTTTTCCCCTCAATCACCACATAAAATAGGATTTTAGAATTTTTTGGCAAATATAAGTAGATATATAAGTAGGACACTTGAAATAGGACGCTTGAAATTTAGCTCTGAGGCCTTCCATTTCTCATGATCATCTTTGAGATGTTTGTTTCTACACCTTGATTGGAGTAACCTTGTGACTGTGATCCTTTCAATTGACTGGACATGATTTGAGAAGGCACACACATATTTAAGTTCTCACTGCTGAAAATATATACCAGAGCAAAAAAGAAGGTAGAAGGAACTGTCTGCAGAGGTCAGACAAAAATATGGGGAAGACTAAAAACAATTCTGCCCCATTGAAGGTTTCCAAGGTTTCCACTTCCTAGAGCTGTCTAGCTGACCAAGAGGCGATCATGAACCTGATGGTCAGATGGGAGAAATTTCCAGAAAGACACCATTGCAGCACTCCACTGATCTATGGCAGAGTAGGCAGACAGAAGCCTCTCCTCTGACAGACACACGAAAACCCTCTAAAGCAGCAGATAAAGGACTCTGACCAGAAAACCAACCAATGCAAGCAGTAACAAATAATTGTATGTTTACTGAACAACTAATCAGGGCTGAGGGGGATCTGAATGGAGTTAAGTACAGAAAATATTCCAGAGCACTGAGGACCTCAAACTGGGCCGAAGGTTGACCCTAAGATGACCCTAAGAACACAGCCAGGACAATACAGGAGTGGCTTAGAGACAACTCTGTTAATATCCTGGAGTGGCCCTGCCTGAGCCTTCACTTGAACCAAATCGAACGGATCTCTGGAGAGACCTGAAAATGTCTGTCCACTGACAGTCCCCATCTAACCTGACAGAGCTTGAGAGGCTCTGCAGCGAAGAATGGCAGAAAATCCCCAAATCCAGTTCAAAGCTTGTCGCGTCACATCCAAGAAGACTCAAGGCTGTTCTCGCTGTCAAAAGTTTGCCTCAACTTGTCAATGAGTAAAGGGTCTAAATGTTAATGTCAATGTGATTTTCAACTTCCCCTTTTTAATTGCAAGTGTGTCTCAACCCCTGCTTTCCTGTTGTCATTACAGGGTATTTAATTGTAGATGCATTGTGACTGTACAAGGACATCCTATTTCAAAGGTAACGTTGCTAAAAATGCTCTGGCATTACAAAGGGGGGGAAAACAAAGCAAACTCTCCCTCTCTTGCTCTCTTTCTGTCTCTCTCACACACACACACGAATACACACACAGAGTCAACAAATATACAAAACAATGAAAAGATGCTCGTTCTCCAGCTGAAGTCATGCTCTGTATTTCATGAGGAATTTATTTCTGTCAGTTTGGATAAAAAAAGGAGGAAGAGATTGTGGACTATCGGGAGGCCTCAGGCGCCCGGGCTCCTGTTAGAATTCATTAAGCCAGATGCCCCTATGGATTATCAGTGTTTCATGGGCTGGCATGAGTCCTACCGCTCTGACAGGTCATTATTGCACATCACACTGGGACCCACTGCTGAGAGAGCACTGCCAGCTCCCTCGCACACACACACACTCACACACACACACACACACAAAGATCTCTCACACACACACACACACCTCAATGGTACAGGATGTCCTGCTGCTCCTCTCGCATGAGTAATACCTGATGCGTGTCCATCATTCCATTCCAACCTCCATTCTCCTGCCCCAACCCCCCCCCCGACTCCTGCAAGCACCCACGCTCCCACGCTTGGCCTTCGTTAGTTGCCCCCTCCCACCGTCTGGAACACGCCCCGAGGTCGTGAGGTGAGCCTTCACATGCGGATAGAGCATAGAGCCTGTTGCCACGCATTCTGGGTCTCAGATGAGAGGCACGGTGTGCCAGGTAAGAACACACGCTAAGCTAAAACCCAGAGGAGAGCGGAGGGAGTATTTACCTGCTGTTTTTGCCCAGTTGGATACAACGTTTTTTTAATCAAGGCTTACGCAGGGGTGGCACTCCTCGCTGACAGTCCAACCCGTGACCTTTGTGGTGTGGTGAGATCTACATGGACGATCGGTTAGGTAACAGGAGAACTTTGTCGAGCGACAGAGCGAAAAAACTCAGAGGAGAGGTTACCGGCACGGCGCATTGGCTGTTGACATCTTATCGACGTCTGCTTTATCGCCCACATCAGCCTTTCCTCCCTCAGATGAGCTCAGATGCTTATCTCTACCTTCTACGGATCAGCGTTACACTGGAATATTAAAAGAAAACCTGAAAAAAAAAACACATACACATTAAGATGGAAAAATAGAAAAAGATAATAAATGCCCCCCTTATAGTCAGCAAATCAATATGACTCGTGTGTGGGATGATATTAACAATTGACAGTGTCAGGGTGCTGGAAGCAGTGCAGGCAGAGAGAAAAATGGGATCTATGACAGCAGATGGTATTGATTTGTTCTCCTGTTTAAACAAAGCTCCATAATGCAATTCCGGGGGTAACTGACGACCAAGGAAAAGCTATTATTTCTCAATATTGCAAAACAAATTGTAATTAGGCTTTGGGGCCACAGACAATTGGACAAACGGCAGCAAGCAGAGAAACTCTGAGAAAATTGATCAGGCCGGTTCCACTCGGCCTGGTCATAAATGGCTCAGATTATCACGGCATGGATTATGAAGCCACCGTGCTGCACTTGGCGCTGTCACCGAATACCTGATACTGCAGCCCGGAGAAGAAAGCACAGAGGCAGTGACAGAAAGCAGAGATAAGGAGCGACTAAAAAGGCCTCTCAAAATACAAAGCAGTAGCAGATAGAGATGAAAAGTGAGAGACAGACGTGAAAAGAGAGGACGGAGGCTTAAAAAGTCTACTCAGAATAAAGGAGTTCAAGATGATGAAGACGTGGATAGACATAGACAGAGAACAGATAGAGATAGAGAGAGGGCGAATGAGTGGTATAGAGAGAAAAGAGGAGAGAGTGAGTATGAGTCCTGAAATGGATGAGCACTAGAGATCTGACAGGAGAAAGAAGGCAGAGTTAGAGGAGAACCAGTGCTCCCTAAATGAAAAGGCCGTTTAACCCATGGGCAAATATGTGGGCCGCTGGGCCAGCCCCGTCTAAGCAGAGGGGATTCTGGGCTGCTCCGCCGGGCCAGCGCTTTAATAATGAACCAGCGCCCACTGGGATTTATGTGGGAGGGTCATTCAGAGTGCAGCCCAACTGAGCACGCTCAATAAGCCAGGCAGTGGAAAAAGGGAATTAGTGGTGACCTACACCTCCTCAAATATCTAACCCAAACCTCTCTCTCGCTCTATCTTTCTCTCACTTTCTGCTAAATGAAATTTGGTGAGGCAGATAATATTAGAGTGAAACCAGCCAACATGGAAGCTATTAGTCCTCCGACGATGCCGACAGTCTCCAGTTATTCAAAAAGTGACCTCCAACTGATTAAAACATTTCGGTGATTATCAGCTAATTCAAACGCAGAGAGTGTGAAGCCGGTCAAGATTATGCAGATTACTGAGGACAGTCCCCATGAGTATGTTCACAAATTGCATCCCACCATCACAGGTATTTTAGCTACATCACTGGCGATACACTAAGGGACTTAAGGTTGTCTTTGAAACTACATCTTCAAGAGCAGTCCTCCTTTCTAGGTTCCTTTTAATTGCTCTTGACTCAAGGATTAAGACCAAATGCCAACGGTTGACTCGCCTGATTCGTTTGATATATTATCATTGCCTCACAGGAAACACTGAGGATTACTTCAATTTGACCAATTATCTTCTTGGATCATCGCAGATAGAACACACTACCGCTGTGCTTACTCCTCCTATTGATATTGCTGGCCAACATTCAGAAGCAGCAGGTCCCTAGTCTTATGATCTCTCTTAACAGACAGATTGTTTTAGGAAATGTGAAACTGTTCAATTATGAAAACCCATCCTTGTGGAATGGAATTTTGTTGTCAGTCTAGCGCAGATGACAATTTTCTTGGTTTGATCTATTGGGCTTGATCTATTAAAGAATTAGAACATTTCTACTGGTCAGAAGCACTGATTATTGAAACACTTGAGGTCTCAACAAGTGGTATTGCTCATTAATCAAAAGTCTCATCCATGAACTGGTGAAACTCACATCCAGGCCCTACTCCACCCATCAGCCTATTCACCGTCCCAAAAAAAAAAAAAAAACGTATGATGAATTTTACATTAAGTCACATGTCAATTAAATTTTTATCATAATTACTAATGTGACTTCGATATCAAAATCTTGACAGGCTAAGCGGTCATGGCGCGGTGATGGTGAGGAAGGGCTAAGCCTCTGCTCTCTAATGGTCAGGCCCTCTCGCTGGCCTGACACGCATTAGTGGGTCGAGAGCCCCATCAGTATTTATAATATTCCACCTTGCTCACACCTTCCTCTCCCTTCGTCTCTCACTCCATCTCTCCCTTCCTTCCTCACGTCATGCACTGTCTCATCAGAATGCACAGGTGGTCTCCTTCTCACTCTCTCCCCAAGATGCGCTCCTATACATTTGAGCAGAATGACTTTAGATTAGCCGGCGTATTATGTTCCATTACTCATGACGTTAATAATGGAGGCATTTGCCATATTAGAGTTGGGAAAACATTATCGCCTGCGTGCTGTGAGATCATATGCCTGCCAATCTTATTAGAGGCACATGTATGGAATGCCTCTCTGTGGTAAGTGCAATGTCTGACAAGCTCTCAGATTCATTGTTCCAAGAGAATTTACATTCTGTATGCATGGCGAAATGTGAGATTTCACCGTTTTATTTAACTCAATGAAACTGCTTTCTATTAGGGAGTCCCATTGTGTAACTAAGTGTGCCGTTTGAATACACACTCTACTTACAGTTGAAGGCATCCATATGTATGACATGGAACACTGCAACTGCTGAATTCCATCATGCGCCAGCAGTTATCAGATGGACCCATAATGTAGGCTTCCCAAACATTGTCTTTCTGCTGCCTCTCGCTACACACACACACACACACACACACACACAGCTTCCATTTGGTATTCTGTTTACACCATGTACACAAAGTCCATGTCTTCCAGCCTCCAACTGTGGCCTAGCACATACTGGGCCAAAGGGCTTTCCGATCAACATTCCACCCAGCTGAAGACATCAACCAGCAGCCTTCCTGCTCCTCCTAGTCCCTGGGCTGCCTACACTCGTTCCTCAGCCTCTTAGCAAGCCGTGTCCCCTGCTGAGTTAGTTCTCTGTTAGGCCTGGGATAATGGCGTCCGACGTGCATGAGACAGATCGCGCCCCCACCCCGGCCCCAGTGCAGATTGCAAAGATGCTGAGGACTTAGAGCTTCCGCAGCGGAGGCATTACAGCCACCGCTGCGCCGTATCCCGCCTGCTTGGCATGCTGTCGGCAACGGGGAGGAGCGGAACCGCGAGCGCGATGCATTAGTCCCCGAGAGAGACCTCTCTGGGGCCCCCCCGCACCTCTCACACATTCCGGTCAGCGACCGCGCTTCTCCGAGACGCCCACTGTAGATTTAGACATTTATCTCGGACTCGTGACTTTTCCACCACCGCTTCCACGGCCATAAATTCTCCCTGCGCGCCACACAATTGCTACTGTGGGGAATAGGCAAGGTTACCAGGAATAAGACGAGGCTGAGATTTAGTTGGGGGGGATTTGGACAGCGGGACAAGAGTAATGAGAAAAGGCCCATCGCACCACAGCCCCCCCCACATGTTAACATGAAACGTGGTGTTAAAGGCCCCCACCACCACCACCGCCGCACCCCACAGCCCCCATCCCCCATGCTTGTTGGCCGTGTGTGAGTATTCACTCACGACAACACAGACAAAACATCAGACACTCGTTACTAATTTATGTCCTGTCGGAGGCTCTAGTGTGTTTCCAAGAGCTGTTTTCGTTTTCCAATCTATTACTTCCGAGTCCACATTTACCCAATGCGAGTGGCAATATTTTACAGCCTTGACTTCTTCTGCTGACATCAGGTGTATGTCTTTGAACTTTCAGATGTTAAGGCTGCTTTTTTCCCCTCTAGTGGACCAGAGGGACCACCATGGATGATCTACTTGTTTTTACAGCATCAGCACTTTCAGGTGCCACTCGAAGCATGGCAATATAAGGCTGCTTTTTTGTGAGAACAAACTGATGACCTTCGTAGTAATTCTTATCAAAGACATCACACATGAAATATTAAAATAAATTACTTCACTCCAGGTTTTAAATGTTACTCATTTGGACAACTTCATGAAATTTGCAGTGTTCGAATGCATGAAATATGAATGGCAAAGCCATCACTTGCTCTATAATGAATAAGCACACCTTGGAATTGACTCATTTACTTAAGGAGAGAGCTAGGAGCGTCATGGACCGACAGTTATGTGACCAGAGATACTGTACAGTGTGATGTGTTGCTCTCGCCGAGGACATTTGGTCCTATTTTATATGATAAGCGCATCATATTAAGTTACATTAAATGAAAACAGTAGTTGAATGAATGTTTAAAGTCATTCTGCATTACTATCACAATATTTTATGCTCAAGCTTAGCGATAATTGGCAGGGGCGTCTAATGTTTAAAGAGATTACGCATTATGTTTTGTATCAAACTGATGAAAAGGCATTCTCTATGATTCACAGACTATAATTTATTTATACGAAACGGGAAGACACAAAGCTTCAGTGCATGTCTATGTAGATTTGTACAACACCAAGAAGTACGCCTATTTTCTTATACTCACTGTTTTGAGCTGAATCACAGTTGATTTTAATGCTCCCTCTCAATGTAAACCAATCCTGTGGATTAATGGAATGGATACTGGCATGTCTGAACTTCAGTAATACACAGAAGTTTCATGGTTTCATTGCAATTACCTGACTGAAATAATCTCTCGAAACTCACAGTCTGGTTTCACTACTTTCTCTCACTGACTCGGGCCCACTGCCTTTCAAAGCTCTCTTATCCCAAGCCAGAGTGTCCCATTTGATCACAACTTTGAGCCTGAGTGGATGGCAACAAAGGGGTCCTCTTCGGAGGCCTTGATGGAAAAACGGGCTCTTCCATCTTCCCCTACGGTGATCCGCTTCCCTGTGCAGCCCGTGCCGGCAGCAGTCCTCTGGCCAGAGATCACATCGCAGTAGCACCCGGCAGGCATGCCCGTCTGCAGTGAGGCGTCCAGAGTGCTAATAATGAAAAAAGATTAGTCACAGGTGTTAGCCTAATGAGACTAGCACAGAAAGGTAAGTGTGAGTAGAGATGTGTCGCTTCGATCGCAATGTACCATGAAAACATAACACTCTCACTTGGGCTTTGTGCAAAGGAACGTGCCATGTTATGGCTATTGGGTGTAACAAAGCTTTCATGCCTTAGATGGTGCACATGATCAGACATGGACAATCAGTTTTGGTGGCATTCCAACCATGCATTCCATTCTAGAATGGCTGCACGCCTGCTGTGCTTACCAATCATCGTTGTTGATGACTATGAATCCGCGATCTCCTCGCCCAAAAGCAATCTGGTTCTCACCATTGTCCCACCAGTTGGATAACGGCTGCCCATGGGCCACATTCCGGAAGGTTACCATATTCCTTCATTCAGACGGGAGGGTGGGAAATAAGGTATTTACATTTCAACATTCGATTTCTTTCACTTGGCAAAAAAGGTTTTGTTTATCTCCAATCGCATGAAGGCAAATGGAGAGAAATTGGCAGTCATCATCACAGAGCTATCACACCGTACAATTCTGTCCCCGCAAGGTCAACCCAAATATTTAGTTGGCGGAAAACAATTGAAAGTAATGAATGTGGATAGGCGGCGAGAGAGGGCCGACCGGCCGGATGCGTCCACTCAGTCACCTGATTTGATGCCATCTGTGTTCGCACACCCAGTCCCCTCCACAGCTGCCGTCGGGGTTGATGGGGACGGGCTTGGTGGAGCCGTCCGGATAGCTGGGAGGGCCCATCCAGTCGTTCTGATCCTGAACGAAAGGGAGGGGGAGAGAAAGAGAAACGGAGGGGGGTGCGCAGAGAAAAGAAAGATGAATGAAAGAACAGAAGGACAGACAGCACAGACAAAATAAAAAGGGAGGTGCACCCATTAGGGAACATTAGAGAGCCTGCAGAAATCCGTCAGGGCAAAAAAAAGAGAGAGAGGGGAGGGGAGAGGAGAGGTGCAAGGGGACAGAGTGCCTGAGAAAGTGCTGAGACTAAGGCTTCAATTCGCACTGGCGGTGAAGACGCGTGGTGTTGGGTGGGGTGGGGTGGCGGGGTGCCCCGGGGCCTCTGGAATGGAAGGCGTCCGCAGTGCTTATTTATTTATCTGCGTCTGACACATCCTGACCTAGCGCGGCCCCGCAGAGGACAACACCTGACAGGAGCCACCCACCTTCCCGTCCAGCAGACGGCGGTCCCAGCGGTAGCTCGACATCAGTCTGGTCACGCCGTAAGGATGAGCCAGCATGAAGGCCACGGCCATTTTGTACATTCTAAGAGAGAGGAAGAGAGGGGAGGTGGCAAAGTGCACAACGCAGTTCATTAGCACATTGTGATTTCTAGTCACCTTCACTGGAAAGAGGAAAGAGCCACATAACTGTCTGGAAACTCAAGGAAAATTTCTAAGTAAAAGTCTCAGAGCATCTGGTAATTTGTGCCTTCGTTTCAACTGCTTGTCAGTGCTCAGACAAACAAAATGCCACAGGCTCCAATGATAGATGAGCCATGCAATCATTGTCTTTGTAGCACAGTACCTTGGCTCCCAGAACGTCAAAATAGATGTCCCTCCTGCTCCATGCCCTCTCTGGTTGTCATGGTTATCCACAAACACCAGGGCTTGGTTGGAAGGCATCAGTCCCCAGCTTTCTCCAAAGGTCCTGGAAATCAAATATGGCAGAAATTTCCTCTCAAGAAGTAGTTGAGCCCTTTCAAAAAGTCACATGAAGAGCGGCAGCTCCTCATTTGCGGAGGCCCTGTCTGTCTGTGTCCCCAGGGCATGGCTTACTTAAGGTCAGCGAGCTTGTCTCTGTTCCATCTGCGAATGACAGATCCTAGCTTAGCTCCGTATTTGAACTCTGTTACATGGCCAAGCCCAGAGTATTCGCTTGCCTTTATGGGTTCCCCACCAAGGTCAATGACCTAAAAGAGAAGATGTATTTTGCATGTGGTTTTCACAAATATTGTGCCACTAGTGATTTTCACAATTCACAAAACTCCAGCAGTAAAGTTCATCTTGTTTTTCACAAGTCCAAGACATATTACATTCTCACACTAAACTAGGCCAATATATTTCACTGGACTTTAACTCACCTCTTGGTAAATGAAAGGTCTGGAACCTTCTGGAAACCACTCCGTGTTGAGATTGTGCAGTTGGCCGTAGATTGCGTTCAGGTCCTGCGGCCACATGTGCTTGCAGGCATCCACCCTGAAACCGGCCACCCCCATATCCAGTAGGGAGTTCATGTAGCTGGCCACCCGCTCCCTCACATGCTCCTTACGATGGGCAAGGTCCAGCAGCCCCACCAGACGGCAGTCACGCACCTGCACGACACTCAGATGTGAGCTACAAGCCAAGGCTAGGTGTTTCTCTCTCTCTCTTTTATTGCACCACCCATGGTTCACCGAAACACAAAAAAAAACATCCCTCAATTATGTGCAAATCATGTCTGAAATTTCATTAGGGGAAAAAGTCACCTCTCTGGGTGTTGGAAAAAAAAAAGGAAAAACATCTCCATTTCCATCTGTACCCTTTCATCTTTTTACTCTCCCCACCCCACCTAAAATCGTACCTGATAAATGTCTTGGTAATTCTCAATATTTCCACTCGCGGTGGTGCATTTGTCATCGTTGAAGTGGGAAGCTGAGTAGGGCACAGATGGGAACTCCTCTTTGCTGGCATTGAAGTATGATCCACAGGTCGAGCGCCTGCCTTCCCCTGCGCTTGCCGAGCACATGTGATTGATGACTACGTCCGCGTAGATCTTCACCTGCACAAGACATGTGCTGGATCATTACCATAACCGCACATCGCCTCGCAGACATCAACCAAGGCAGTGAAGAAGAAAAAATGTATGGATGTCAAAGGGCATTTCTATAAACATCGCTTATGGCCAGAGGCAACCAAGACACTATTGATAGACAGAATTCCTCTGCACACTGAATTCATATCACATGCTGGCCTATCTTAGCTCTAAAGAACAATGGACAGAGTTTTCATACAAAATGGTGTGACCTAATATTGTGTCTGTATTGTAGCTCTTAATATTTTCAATTTGTCAGAGCTGGCTGTGCAGTGTGGGTAGCTGACCCCAGCTTTGTTGCATCTGGAGATCATGTCCCGTAGCTCCTGTTCCGTACCCGACCTGGAGCAGAGCTTGTAGCTGATTGGCTGATATCTCTCCCACCAAGGTCTCCACGGCTGGGCCACCACAACGTTCTCACTAGGAGGGGAAATCTGATGCGGAGGCATTATTGATCGTGCTCACATTTAGTTTAGTTCTTTCATTACCAAGTGGATTTTTGCATAGCCAGTGCTACAGAAAATGAATGCACGCAATGAGACAAGTCATCTCAAAAGCACTCTGCTACAACTCTGAGAATATTTGACAAGCATTTAAATTATATGTTCTTCAGAAGAAGGAAAAGTAACACTCCTGTACACACCTGCACAGCATCAAAGCCGTTAGGACCAAGATAGTTCTCACATTCTTCAGCTATGTCTCTCCAGCGCCATTCAAACAGATGGACAATTGATGTTGTCCCACATGTGGTGCTGCAGTGGTAGTGAGACAGGCCAAGACCCAGTGCCAACAAACACCACCTGGCCTTCAGCTAAGCAGCAGAGAGGTAGCACAAGTAGCCTACTATGAGTGGTTTAATTTCATACTTTTCTTAACCGTTTGTCTTCAAAATGGAAGCAGCCTGCTTAACTGGCTTAAATTATTTCAGGAGGAAATACTATTATGCATAATGCAAGATAAGACCTGTCATAATATCCTCATTTTAAAACGAAAGTGTAGTCAACAAACAGGTTTTTATAGGACTGTCCACATACTGACAGAAGTCATGTTTGTACACTCTGCTCATGAATCTTTCTAAACTCATTGGCACCACTAGAAACTCACCTTCATTTGCTCAATTCAAGGCTGTAGAGCTTTTTCTGGACATAGAAGTTGCCCTGTTAGGGAGAGCTGCAGGAGCATGCAGTGCTGCAACATTCACTCCTCAATGGGACTGTTCCGAGGAAAGGCCATAAAGCAGGGGACTGTGCCAGCACACACAGCCATAGACCAATCAGCATGAGGGGGAGACGCTCAAACTAGCAAGCCCTGGATTGTGGGGGTTAGCCAAAGCAGGAAGTCATGCTAATGGCTAACACTATTACCATGGTTGCCAGTACAGCAGGCTTGAATACATCACTGAGGCAATGAGTGAACTTACTAACTAAACATTTAATTCCATGTATATGGTTACATGTATGTACTTACCCCGACAGGAATTTAAATAAGATAACAGTCCTTGTAGAGATTCTTAAAACCTTATTTCCTCACAGGGAATTAGGAGGTAGCACAACGAAAGTAGGAGGGTCGTTCTACAGAAACGCACACTTTTGACATGGCAAGATGTCTGAAAATTTCTTTCATTTTCTAAACTTTAAACTTAGACCACACTATTACTTAACTTCTTGGCTGTAAGAATACACTTAAGGGACACCTTAAATATGTTTTACCTTTATTGAGCATTTATTTAAAGATTTCATGCACCGTCTATGTCACTTGTGTTACCTTACTCAAAATATTATCTCTCAACCTCTTCAGCACATGTAACAAGAGCTACAGTACAATAATGATAAGGCAAAAAACAGGAGATTATTGATTTATTTATTTTAATAATGATTGTTAAAAGTTTGTTTGAATGATGTTTATTCAAATGCGCAACCATGTATTCTCTATAAAAAAGAAAATATCATAAAAAACAGTTATAAACAAATAATATTGCAATTGTTTAAATGTCATCTCTTAAGTCTAGCAAAATTAAATGAATATGAAATCATTATCATGCCGAATTTGACACATTTGTCTTCATGTTCCTGAAAACACACAGTAACACCAGTGACATAATGTAACACCAGTGACCAAAGATCTTGACTACTCAACTCTAATTAAGTATATGACACCAAATTGTTACATGTAGGCTAATAAAATCACATTGACAATAAGTGAAAGTATTTAACAAAGTATTGTAAACAAGAATTTCATACATGTGTTACTGACAGTCACTGGTGTTACCCACATGAGGGTAACACCAGTGACAACTCTCAAGGAAAATGAAATTTACAAAATGGCTGCTACAGGGAATCAAACCACATGTTGTCATTCATGGTATACTTACTAAATTATGTATATTAATCCATTTGTAATCTCTTTTTAACTTTCCAAAGAATAAAATAGATCATACCAGTGACGTCAACTAAAAGCTTCAAAGGAAAACTTAAGATAAATGAGAATATTTCTCAAAAATGAAAAGTCAGTGGTCTTACCATGTCTTCTTTGATCTTCAGGAAGGAAGTAAATAGATGTCTTGTGATGTCATCAGTCTGATTTTTTATGTCAAAATAATAGTCTTTTCTAATGAGGTAACACACCAGTGACATGACTCCATGGGACATACATTTTTATCATTTTATTTGTAATATTTAATTGGCATTTTGTATTTTTATCTAATGCATAATATATTTGATAGTTATGTATATATTATTGCAATTTAACTGAATAAAAAACATGTTTTTGACTTAAAAATATTGCCCTCTGCCTTTGTACTTGACAGTTGGGACGGGCATTTTTGTGGTGCCTGGGAATTCATAAAATTGTTTAAAAACAAATACTGTCATAATGATGGCTCAAAAAGGTGTAATTGTTCAGGAAACATATTATTTTACTTTAAAATATAAATAAATTGCAACAGTAATATGTTTTTAAAATGTTATAGTCCTCTAAAGTCAGGGGACAGAAAAGTGTGCGTTTCTGTAGAATGACCCAGGAAAGTAACAACCAAATAGGAGAGATTAGTGTCACTCTGTGCTCAGAAGGTGCTGCTCTCGCTGAATAAGACATTTCAAATGTTCTGGGTGGCTTGAGCCTGTCTCTCATTAGCAGGCTTCTCCATGCAGTGCATAAAGGGGGCTGGTGAGGAGCTGGGGGAGAGTGGCTCTCCAAAGAGCAAAGTACAGACTGCAGCTTCTGTTTCGCTAGATCAAGGCCAGTTATTCAGCCAAGGCTGCCATCCACACACGTCCCCCCCCTTTGTTTGTTTGTTTGTTTGTTTGCATGTTTGTTTTCCTTCTCTGCCAGTCATCGCCAGTCTCACGGCGCTGACACCACCATCTGTTGCTTAGCACCCAGGAGCTGTGATGGATTTCGGATAGCCTGCGTTGACTCACTTCATCTCCGTCACCACATGTGTGAAAATGATACACAACCACACACTACAACGGACGGGCTGGAATATTAATAACACCTCGGATGAAAAACAAAACGAGTAACTGTCTAACACAGTCATGTGTGTCACAAAAATAATTAGACAATAGTCAGACTCTTTTGGATTTTATTATAAAAGAAACATTTATTTATTCAAATCAAGGTCTTCAGTCAAGGGTGGTCAGGTCAAAACGTGCAGTCTGTAAAGGCAAAGACGTGGGAAAGAGAGAGAGAGAGAGAGAGAGAGCAAATGTTCAACATAGTCAGCAGGCGCAGATAAAAGTTTAAATGTGGGCACAGCTTATTTCAGACATGTTAGGAAAAAAAAACAGGAGCTGCCAATGCAATTAGGGCTAAGCAGGGGTGAGAGGAGATGGGAGGAAGCAGAAAAGTGAGAAATGTGCAACTAAACGTCAGATCTCTGCAGTGTGACTCAGGCAAAGGTATCTATTGTAGTATCTCACACACAGTTTTTTTTTTTTTATCATTTTGCAAACTGAAAGGTGAAGGTAGTGTGAAACGATCTCTATTCAAAATATCACTCCATGTAAAGTGGGTCTTTTGAGTGTAGAAGCCTAAATGTCACAGTATGAGGGTACGATGAACTAATTGTTGAACATTCCCGTTAAAACCAGTATCTTGAAAGGATATGCCATGATTAGAAGGATACAACATTTCCCCATCGATCCCAACAGAGACGTTTTTTTTGCCATCAACATCTTAAACAAATGAAATATTTCACTGGATTAATACAATGTCTTCTAATATTTCTAAGATTATGTTTGCTTTACGACTGGGGAAAAAACATGAATTTTCATAATTAGACTTTTTGATTATTTGTTGATTTGTTTTCCTGATAGATCGATTGGATAGTTGTTTGGTCTATAAATAATTTCGGAACATGGTGAAACATGTTGATGTCCTCAAATTGAAATCCTCAAGATAATGTCAACTACTACTGGTAAATTAATCAATAAATCGATTTGTCGTTGCATTTCTAATATGCTTACCCAGTTTTACACGGCTTTTAGTGCTAAATATTTTGAATGGTAGCTGGACATCTTAGAAATCCCTTCTAAAATATCCCCAAGGAGACAGGACTGTAGCTTACCCTTCTAAGACCTCTTTGGTGGTTTCTTTGTATCTCCAGCATCTTGTTTGGGTCTGGCTGATCGAGCAAATTGCTGTGTTCTGGGTCAAGGACTCACAATGCAAGCAATGGAATAATGTTTGTTCTCTGCTATGCAGACACCATTAACTAGCATGGTGAAGACAATAAATTGAATCCTACCTCACTGTGTGATCGTTAAATGTGTCTTGGCTAAGACAAAGTCTGCATCTTACCGCCTCACCAAACGAGGTGCCCCAAGGCTTGGTGCTGGGGCTCCTTCTCTTTAACATGTACCCCACTTCGCTGAGCCTGATTATCTGCTCGCACGGCTTCTCAGATCACTGCTACGCAGATTCTACCCAACTCTATCTGTCATTCCCGCCATCTCGAAGTAACGTCATCTGGCACTGTCGCCCCTACGCACGGCAATCCAGACTATTTTCATTTGTAGTTCCCTGTTGGTAGAATGTCCTACCAAGTGCTACCAGCGCAGGGGCATCCCTCTCTATCAACAGGAAACTTTTGAAGACTCAACTCTTCCGAGAGTACCTCCTCTCCTAACATATTTCCTTCGACCACTTTGACTAGTACTTCCTAAACTACTTCCTAATACTTCCTCTGGTAGTAGTACTGTAATAATATTTATTGTTACCTGAGGTCTCCTTTGTATTGTAGCTATGCTACAGTAGTGTCTGCTGAATTAATAAAAGTTTATGTAAATAAATACTGTTAAAACCTCTCACACAAAATCGTTCCATAATTACACAAGGCCATTCACAGCCACTTCCTCCTGAATAAGAAAAGAAACGTCAATGTGACACGCAAAGGATACCACGACGAGTGGCTTGTCGTTGAGCACATATCCATTGGTGTCCCTCAAGGCCTTCTCTGCACTTTTCTCACTGGGCAGGCCAATGAAAGCTTGACCTTTCATTCTCCCCTCCTTCATTAAAACTATATCAAACCTGCAGGGGAGAACGGCACACACTGAAGTAATGGAAACCACATGGCCCTGAGACTCAATACACAAAATGTTTACAGAACTGTCTGGCTGCATCAACACAACTGATTTTAAGTTTTTCAAGGAGACAAGAGATCTTAAAGAAAAAAAATGGCACTTACATATTTCTCTCTGCCTCTGATGTGATGTCGATGTACCTGCCATAGACGTACTTTAAGTCCTAAAGATGACAAAGGCAGCAGTGAGAACCAATCCAATTTTAATCGATGAACTCCTACACTTCAGTCTTCGTCTGCTGCTTCAGTGGGAGTCTTCCCATGGTGCAGGTACTTACTTTTTCTTCTACTTGCTTGGCGATGTTCTTCACGTACAACCTGCAGGTCACTTCGCCGGGCTCATAATTTTTAAACACAGACATCCTTTTCATCTCTGTTTTAGAGGGGTGAGAGAGGAGGATGTTGAAAGGTAGCAGGAGACTCAGGAGGAGAACAAAGTCAGCAAGACACGAGACTTAAATCAGCAGACAGCTTTTTGATACACAAACACAGCATCAAACACACACACAAAAAAATGCATTCTGGTGTAAAACAAGACAGACAAGAGCAAAACGGAGGTGTGCATTCTAATTGATGCGTGCAAATCCTTCAGCGTCACTCCAAAACAGACACACCTTCATGCACCCCTAGTGGATTGTCAGTCACATGTGTGAAAATTTTAGCTTCACACAGCAAGCGCTCCAGAATTTTAAAAATATATAAATTATTAATCAGAAAATGGGTCTCTTCTATGAAACCGAAATGCTGCTCATATCCAGTATATTTGATGCTGTTTGATGTAGAGTGGTTTACTCAGTGTATGTGTGTGTGTGTGTGTGCGTGTGTCTCTCTCTCTCCAGGGACGGTGGCATGGGGTATCCCTTACCGTCCCTGGAGAGACGTCCCTTGTCCAGCTCCTTCCTGGAGATGAAGTCTGAGGGGATGTCCTCTTCCTCTCCACTGTCCTCCTCCTGCGTTGGGGGGGCCTGGACAGCTGGGTAGATCTTGCCAAAGCCGTCCGCCACCTCGTCCGAGGGACCTTGCTGGTCATCTGTCTCTGCTAGAGCGAGAAAGAGCACGCGAGAGGGGGAGAGAGAGATGAAAGAGATGAAAAGAAAGAAAGAAATGAAAAGAAAGAAAGAGAATGAGAGAGAGTGCTTAAAGCAACACCAAAGAGTTTTTTATACCTTAAAATAATGTTTCCAAAATCGTTTCAGCCGTTCATCAACTTGTAACAGGGTGAACGGCAATTCTGCATTTGCTTCGCGGCCCTCTATCGGCTATAACCGCACTATGTAAGTTTGCCAGATCGGGTAGCGGATCTGTAGTTCAATGGAATGAGACATAAGAAACTACAAATTTGACTTGCATCTAATGTCGCAATACATTGTAGGCTAATTTTTTTAATAAATCGTGCAACATATTCTACCTTGTCTGTGGACATCGTTATTTGCAAAGCCGGTGCTGGATAAACAAATAGCATGCGTGTGACAGAGGGAAAGTTCTTTGGTGTTGCTTTAATGAATGGTCAGTCCTGCCAGAACTTTGTTTCCTGGTTTTGGAAATGGTAGAGATGAAAGTCCGAAGCATGTTTAATGTTGAAATGATTACAATTTCTCACACAAAAGAGTTTGTTTAGGTGTGTGTTAGCTACAAAAGATAATGAGGACCAAATTAAGATTTTTAACCAATACACACACACACACATTAGAACCACTTAAATCACACAGACCTAAGGTCACATCCATCCAAGCATGTCCCCTCATTACCAAATCCTCAGCAACGCTAAAGCCACACTGTGTTTTTCCTCTTTACACAACAAAGCGGGCCACGTTCAAGCGTGCCGTGCCTCTCTCTCTCGTGTGAGCCCCTCGACAGGGAAGCCGGGGCAGGGCAGGGCAGGGCACGACTGGCATCTGGCACATGGCACATGGGCATCAGACGAGATGAGACGCGTGCGAGAGGATAAAAGAAGAAAGAGTGAGTGGTGTGTGTGTTTGTGTGTGTGTGCGTTTGTGTGTGGTTGGGAGGGAAAGGGGCAAGGATGATGTCGCGACAAGCCGGCGCAAATCCTCTGCAGCCTTGTCGTTCAGATGTGGACGGGTGCAGCCGAGTAAGAGAGAGTGTGTGTGTGTGTGTGTCTGTGTGTGTGTCTGTGTGTGTGTGTGCATGTGTGTGTCTGTGTGTGCATGTGTGTGTCTGTGTGTGCATGTGTGTGTCTGTGTGTGTCTGTACGTGCATGTGTGTGTGTGTGTGTGTATCAGAGCAGAAAGCCAGGCTCTGATAAATTCGCCTGTGAAATTTTTTTTTTTTTTTTTTTTTCCTCCTGTAATCTGAATTATCCAAAACCTTATCATGCAGCTTGCGCTCCCCTCCCTGTGTTGAACTGTATTGTTTATCTGCCCGAAACGAGATGGAGAGAGAAGGAAAGGGGGAAAACGGCCTTGTCAATCTGGTCTCAGGGAGGCTGAGAGAAAGAGTGAGACAGGGAGGGAGGGAGGGTGGCAGCCTTTCATATTTTCCTTTTAGTGAAATTTTTTTTTTCCTTCTACTTTCTACTTTGTTTGGGTTGAAGAGCGCAAAACAAACAAACGCAAGATTGAGGCCAATTGAAAAGAGGACAGGCTTACAAGTACTGTGTAAACACAGACAGACATGCACTCACACAGGAATACATGCCTCACACTTTGTGAAACACGGATGTAAACCTATATGTGAACTTGCATTGGAAAGATGAAAAGACATTGGGACCCCTCTAAATATGCATTGCTAAATCCAAAACGCAAACCAGCCTAGCTATTAAGGCTAACACACACACAACCATCCACAGGCATGCACAAGAAACCTCTCAGAGAATAGAACTAATAAAAAAGGGGTGTTAATTAATAAATAAATAAATAAATAAACAAACAAAATTAATTGTGCCAGCCAACAACGATTTATGTACACAGTCACCTGTTTGGACTTTAGCGACTCTCCATTTTGGTGTAGCTAAGAACGGAGAGGCAAGATAGAGAAAGAGAGAGAAAAAGTGAGAGAGAAAAAGAGAAAGCCAGATCAGCGAGACAGACAGAGTTAGACAGCAGAGAGAAGAGACAGAGGTGGGAGAGGAAGAATTGGATAGGGGGAAAGGGAGAGAGAGAGAGAAAGAGAAAGAGAAAGAGAAAGAGAGAGAGAGAGAGAGAGAGAGAATGGTAGGTGGGTGAGGGAGAGGACAATAGAGACTCCGTAATTCTCTATGCACACCCACTGAGCCCCAATTCACAGGGCTAACCGGTATGTTAATTAAAACTCCAGTCTCTAGGTAACACTGGTGTGTATGGGGAGTGAGGTGTGTGAGTGTCTGTGAATGTGTGTGTATGTGTGTACTGTAGGTGTTGCCTGTGTACGGTGTGTGTGTGTGTGTGTGTGTCTGTGTGCGCGTGTGTAGGTGTTACCTATGTACGGTGTACGGTGTACGGTGTGTGTGTGTGTGTGTGTGTGTGTGTGTGTGTGTGTGTGTGTGTGTGTGTGTGTGTGCGTGCGCGTGTGTAGGTGTTACCTGTGTTATCCTCCCTCTCCTCCTCACTCTCCTGCTGGTGAGCCTGGTCTGGGGCTTCCAAGATGGAGGACACCTCTGGAGGGATGTGGAACTCAATCTTTTTGGGACCCAGGGCCTGAGGCTGCTCAAACACATCTGATGCCTGGAGAACCGGGGCCGTAGCACTACGGAACACAACAGAACAGAACAGGAGCACAGGAGGGAACCAAATGTCAGAACATTTGATCATTTCTAAGCTGCTCTGGATTGAGACTGTAACAGAGATGTTTGAATGCAGACTGCTTGGAAATGAAATGTTTTTACTTATTTTATTCCCCTCCACGACACTGTAGACAGAGAAGCATTCAAGTCCTTCTGTTACAATCTTTACAGCCAGTATAAATACACAGTCTAAATATGCAATCACAGACAATTTAATATTATCTGCACAGCAGTATCTTCCAGAAAACGTGTTGCTTCAAGCCAGTACCTAATCTTTTCTAGTGCTACAAAAACATGTCAGGCAGATCATCTTAATCTGGCACAGCCAGTGGCAATGTAATAAAATACCCATAATATGCAGAATCTAGAATCAATGAAACCTTATCCTGGCCGATACACACTAATGAGACTACTAAAATAGCATCATTGCAAGCAATATAGAATAATCAAATATACATTTAATATCTAGATCATATAACTTATGAGTTCTACAATCAGCAGCAGCAAATTTATTGCTATTATACTAGTAAGCAACTAACCTTTCTATATGTACTAATTATTGCATGCTGATATGTACTACTGCTATTTTCCTCAAAGCCAGACTGGCCTATAGAGGAGGATATGAGAGGAGCGCATCTTTGCCATACGTTCTGTGCGCACAGACCGACAGACCACTACAGAATTAACTTGAATGCAACAGTTGTTAGCAAATTAGCATAGCATGGTTATGATGCTAACCAGATTTAAGCACAATTTAGTACAACCTGGAAAATCATTGTGTGGTGGTCAATGTTTATGTTGTGGTGGGCCGCCACAAATAAGTCAATGTATGGGAAACACTGGCTCTAAGCCCAGTAGTGGGACTGGCAGACATGCAGAGACGTGACTATGCTGAGCCACCTGTGGGGCTCCGGCTTGGGCGCGTAGAGCAAGTCCTTCAGCTTGGGCTTCTTCCTGGTGGCTGGCGCTTTCGTCCGGGCCGGCCTCTTGCACGGCTGGTTGACCAGGCCCATCAGTCTCACCATCCTGAGTGGGAGGCACGGTGGGGGAGAAAAAAAGCAAGAGGCAGATGTAAAGTAAAGTAAATAGGAAGAGATGGGGGTTAACCTTTCATGTGTTCAGCTGTCGATAAAACTCAGACTGAGGAGGACATGTGTTTAGCATCTTGAAGGTCGGCACGACGGCATGAGACACTCTCGTCTCCGCAAGTCTGAGCTTTACTAACTCACAGCTTTGCCTCCCTCTTCCAGTTTAGATGCTGATAGAACTGCCTAAGGGCCCCACTCGATTTGTAGTAGCCAAGGTTGAAGAGTTAAGTTGACTACTGTGAATGAGTTGCGCATAGCTGGTTGTTATGGCTTCTGACATCCGCGAGCAGATGTAACCTGGAGGTGGAGACCCGCCCTAGCTAAACGAAGAGGGAAATGGGACAATGGCGGGGCTGGGATGGGGTGAGACAAAAGCAGAACTGGTTGTGTCCGGCCGACACGCATTACCTCTCTTTCTCCTCCTCGTCACCCTCGCTCTCGTACTCAGACTCCTCCTCGCTGGCGTCGGTCCCTTCCGTCGGCAGAGGGGGGTTCTCCGGGGGGTAGGGGGGCGGCACGGGGCCCGCAGGTACGTGGTACATCTCAAACTAGACACAGACACCAACAAAAGATTCAGATGTACAAACAGTATGGTCTAGATCAGTGTTTCCCAAACTCTTTCTTGCAGCACCATTTACTGTAAGAAAATATCACGTCATACCACCACGATATCATACAAAAGCCATCTGCCTGTTGCCTAACTTGAATGATCTTTTTTACGGTTGAAAATGGGGTGGGGCAGGTTCATGGCCAGGCATCGTTTTTAAAGGAACATGTAAGCCTAGCTGGAGCTAGTATAGGCGAACTGGTGTAACCAACTTCCAGGGAATTATGTTAAACTGGACTGACAGTGTCAGACTGCAGTCTGCATCCTCTGGGGTACACGCCAAAAAAGCAAATTCCCCCAAGGCCGTGTTCCTTGCCTTTCCTATGCCTTTCAGCAGCATGCCTTTTTGTTTGTTGTTATGCAGCGTTTGAGGTGTGATTGATTGTTGGTTGCTCATGAGTATAACATTCCTTGACTCAAGAAAGATGGACAAATGTGCAAAACAACTGTGCAGATTAAATAGTCGGTCAGGTTCAGAAGCAATTTTGTGAATTGTGATTTCAACAATATACAATTTCAGGCAAATTGTTCATGATTACTTAGGGCAAAGAAAAAATAAATTCATCTGTAGCAGGCTTGCACCACTCTCATGGCACACCGCTTGGCAAAGACTGGTCTAGAGATCCACAGTGCAGTCTAAATGAACGGTACCACTGTGGTGCTGTGGTAATAGGAAGTGTAAAGCTTTGCGATGGGGCAGCTGAACTGAAGTCTCACCATGGGAGGTCTGGGTGTCAGGGGGCCGAACGGACACGGCAAGTTCATCTTATTCATCAGGTGGAGGACCTGAGAGAGCCAGAGGCAGAGGGAGAGAGAGAGAGAGGGAGAGAGAGAGGGAGAGAGAGAGAGGGAGAGGGAAAAATAGAGTAGGGGGGAGACAGGGAGCAAAAAGAGAGATGGATATCAAAGGCACACATGAAAAAAGAAGGGAGAGGAGAAAGGGATAGGTAGAGAGAGATGGAGGGAGAGCGAGCCACTGAGTCATAACCTTCTGCCAGCGAGTGATGCTTATTATAACTGCCAAGAGTCCGGAGTGTATTATGAAGTCTGAGGCGCAGCACAACAACCACTGTTGTGTGTGTATGTGTGTGTATGTGTGTGTGTGTGCGTACATATATGTGTATGTGCATGCAGGTGTGTCTCTTTCCCTTTGTCTGTCTCCCACTAAACTTCCTGCACCTGCTGTTGTGCACCACGTCGACAAGCAGTAATTGTGACCTCGCCCCCATACGCAACCCAGATTGCTGCAAGCCGCACGTGGATCGGGAGCGTTTAGGGCTGTGACTGACAGGATGAGGCTCAGCGAGCCTCGTCTGCGACCACTGCCGAGACGCAGCCTCTCCCACAACACAACAGCACCACCCAGAGGCCACTGGCAGTTCATAATTCAAAGGCAGGGTAGAGGGGAGAGAGGCAGCTCATGGCTGGAGGGGGAAAATGTTAAGCCTATAAATCATTCGCACCACTTAGGTTCATTATTAATGCTCTTTCTCCCTCCTGAAAATTTAAATGCAAATATTTGCTATTTGATCTTTTCAGGGGAAAAAGGGGGGGTTAAAACTGGCTAGTGCCAATTAAAATTCCGGCAGAAGAAAACAGCACTTCTTGTTTGTTTTCCTTTATAGTTTTTATTCAAATTACTGCTGGGGCTTGCTTTGGTTTTTAGAGGAGTCAATTATAGTCTTGCGAGACCAGGTAGCAGACAAACAACAAAGGAAAAACAAGAGACACATGAACTTGAAATGAACTGCACGTGCTTGGCATGGTTTCCCTGCGTGAACTGCTAGATAGTGAGCAGAGACAGTGGAAGATGAACACTCCGCGTGGCGTACTCACCTGAACGTAAAACTTGGGCACGCTCAGCAGTGCGTGTGTGATGTTCGTCACGACGGCATTACTAGGGGGAGGGTATAAATATTTCAGCGTCGGGTTCGCTTGGAATTTCAACCTGTGGAAGGGAAGAGGCAGTCCTTGAGCATTATGAAGCAAACATACATGAAGACCTTTGTTGACACAAAAGTAACCTCAATGGCCGCTCAAAATAATAAAAAAAAAAAACCTACGACAACAGGGCACCTAAATAACAGTGATGCAAGAAGCCGCAAGAAGCCGACTTCGAGGGCTCTGGCTGTCTGCTTTTGTTTTCGTTTCGTTTTTCTTTTTAAGGGAAAATGTCAATCTGTGGTTTGCCCGAGAGGAACTCGATAGCCCGGCTCCATTCAGGCACAGTGGGGGGAGCCGGCATGCAATCCTGCCGTCTATTCAGCCTCTACACAGGCACTTTCGACAGGCCTGCACTGCACACGAGGGAGGCTGAATCAAACCCTTTTCAACAGATGTCTGCGCCTGCCTCTGAGGGAACAAAGTAGGGGACATGGCAGGGCTCCTGCCTACTGTGTTAAGGGCAGCCTCCATGTCTGACACAAACTATAAGACAGCACTCAACTATTTCCAGGACGGAGCCTGCGGTATACAAAGGTACAGCAGAATTGCCATAGCGGAAGTCGGGGCACAAAATGATTGATGTCTGCTTGACATTTCAGCTTGAAATAGCAACAAAATGCTAGTTCAGTCAGTGATCATACCCTTGTCGTATTTCAAGACTAAACTAGTTTTGTGTGCATGTAACACAATTGTGAATCCTGCTTCTACCGGCAGAGACATCAAATGAACAACTGTAAGATGAGCCAAAATATTAGGCCCTGGGACAATAAAGAGGTTGCCAAACAGACGAGCGCACACAGGTTGCAAAGGGGTGCTGATTCCTACCCTCCAACTGCCCCTAGAAATGTCTTGCATGCCTGTAAGGATGTAGGCTATACACAATTATTTACATGCAATTTAATATACATCATATGCATGCAACTACTTCCACTATGGGCACTAGATATCAAGACTGACAAGTCCAAAAGGAGAACCAACTCACAAACAGACAGACAGACACTTTATTGAGCCCCACGGGAAAATCAAGGTCTCCGTAGCATACAGACATCACACACATATTCACTAACAGAAGAAAAAAAGTCATTAAAAGTATATAATATAAAAAACACAACTAAGCAATAAGGATAGTAGAAGATAAAGAATATACTAAATATACTAAAATACAAATTATACTAAATAACACTAAATCTAAATCAATTCTAAAAACAGTAGTGGGTGATTAATCAAGAGATGCTTGCAATGACTGAGGCAGGGACTGAGCCTGTGATTCTCTGTGCATAGTAAGGTAAGGTGCTCTGTGTGAGTGAGTGTCATGGTGATGGTGCAAATGAGTAAGTCCAACAGTGCAACAGTGCAAGAATAAAGTCTAGAGACCAGCATAAAATAAATATGGACATATCAGCGAGTAGACAAGGTAATATAAAAAACAAATATATATATATATATATATATATATATATATATATATATATATAAATATATACAGCGGGGAAAATAAATATTGAACACGTCAACATTTGTTTCAGTAAGTATACTTCCAGTGAGGCTATTTGCATGAAATTTTCACCAGACATTAGTATTAACTTAGGTAATCCACACATATAAAAAAATCCAAACATTAATGTTCATAAGTAGAGTTATGAGTATAAAAGTGGAATGCCACAGGAAAAAAGTATTGAACACGCCTACTGAAATTTCTTAAATACCTAGTACATTGAGCAAAACCTCCAGACTTTCCATAATTTTGCACATCTGGAAAACAGTATTTCATAACTAGACCTACATATCTTCCCTGACTTCCCAGACCTAAATTTACATTTATTTACATTTACATTTATTAATTTAGCACTATTATCCAAAGTGACTTGTATATTTAAATTATAATTTAAATATACAAGTCCCCCTAAGAATGTAAGAACAGCATTTATTGCACAACATTGCCAGTTAAAATGCTACATACTGTTGCTATAAATGTGTCTGGGTAGGCGGCCTACATACTCGTTCACATATGCCACCAACACCATCACAACCTCACATATGCCACCAACACCATCACAACCTCACATATGCCACTAACACCAATCAAGCGGACATTTCTTCCTTTGTTATTTTTTTAACCACCGGCCGCCACTGATATATATATATATATAACTGTATGAAGAAAAGAAAAGGTATAAGTGTGGCCACAAGATATACATGGTCAAAAAAGATTTCCCAATTTCCTCTTTATTTGCAGACAACCAAGTAAAAAGTCTTGTCCCATATGCTTTTCTTTTGTATGACCAAGGAAGAGGTAGCAAGCAAACAGATGAATGAAAGAAGGAAAGAAAGGAAAGAAAGGAAAGAAGGAAAGAAGGAAAGAAAGGAAAGAAAGGAAAGGGGTTGTCGTGGGCTGCGCTTGATTGAAGGTGAGGTGACTAGTACTCATGGTGAATTATATCATAGCCCTGAGCGTCTCTATCAAAGGCCACCTGGCGCCGGCACATGGCAGTGGCAGCCGGCCTGTCAGACGCGCGGGGCAGCGCAGCCAGACGGGGCCGCGTAATTGGACATGAGACTGCCCGAGACAGCCTCTCATCAGCGCTCCATCAGCCCAGGGCAGCGTCAGGGTGCTCGGAGGACGACAAGGGCCAACGCTGACAGGGCCCAGCCGTGTGTGTGTGTGTGTGTGTGTGTGTGTGTGTAGAGAGTAGTGAGAGAGTAGGTTTGTGTGCATTTCTATGAGTGACAGAAAGAGGGAAAAAAAGGTACATATTCTGAGAGGTGCCAGCAAGCACCACACTTTCAAATCCAGTCCAAATCTCTGACATCTCTGACAATACATGTAAACACGATCAGTAACGGATAACACACACAATCGTAAACTTGCCCCTGTAGTAGGTCTATACGCTTTTCCTCACATGATCTAGCAGGTGGATACTTGCAGAGTGTAGCGCTGGAGAAACATTCCACATTTATGCACAGAGTAAAGAGGAGCTACTTACCCCAGGTTTGGAGCAACGCCAGTCTCTATGAGAGGAACATTCTGCGGTAGTTTACTTTTCTTCCCCTTCCCATCCTTCTCCTCAGGAGCACTGAAACAGGAGAGTCAGACGGAACAGTCCGCATCAGATAGTAGATCTCTTAGGAAATGCACCTTACTTGGGGTGTTTTGAGGTGATATTGGGTAAAACACCCAGATGATCTCATTTCTGGGTGGATATATTTTTGCCCTTTAATAAAGTTTTGTTCATTTAGGTACAAATTTCTATTCTTATTAACCACTGGAACAGTGTTGAGTGAACAGTTAAAATGAAAATATAAGCCAAAAACGGGAAGTATCCATTATTAGATTATAGTAAACTATTAACTATTAGCCTAACTAGTCCTATGGTGTTGTTCTGTTGATCTGGTAAACTGGTCTGTTCTTCTCCAAGGTCTAAGAAAAATTAAAAAGTCTGCTGTTACATCATGGAAAGATAGAAACAGCACACTGGCCCCCAAAGATACATACAGGCCCACAGATTTCTGAATGTCAATGAATAGATTCAGCTCAATATTCCAACTATCTCTTTAATTTATGCCACCCCTGATTGGTGAGCACGCTACACAAGAAGCACAGCACCCCCTGACCGACTGTGAAGCTCACCAATCAGAATTTCTGTGCCCCTCACACACTACGCACACTCACCAACCAGAAGTGGCATATTCAAGGAGGATGAAATTAATATAAAAGTCAGAAATGTGACAAAATTAACTGTGCATGATTATTTGTAGATTTTGCGATTAGGCAATTGCGCTGATACATACTGCGATTACGATTGTGATTATTGTGCAGCCCTACAAAAAAACACATTTATTTCTGAAAACAGATAGAAAGAATCAAGAATTCAAGGCTATCACGTCTGTTATACAAGATATTAACAGTGCAATAACGCAATAAAAGCGATTAAGGTATTTGATATATTTTTGTGGGTGGGGTAAATTCAGGCTGGATTCCAGGCCAGGTTGAAACACGCTCCATAATCAAATCCAAATGGCATGTTCTATTTTGATAAGAACTTAAAGTTGGCTACGCCAGGCTAAAAAACAGGATCCTGAGTGGACCCTTGAAAAATCCAACGTCATGTTTTGAGTGTGGATGGACAGAAATGGAGATTTTACAAAGCAATCATGCAGACTCCCATTTTTTCTTCCTGAATGGGTCATATCCATAACTACTACCCTTGCATGATTTGTCAAGCTTCTGTCATATGACCCTTTTCCAGAAGGAAACAAATGGCCAGTGTAGGTGAATGGTCATGTGATATCCATTTTCAGAGGTGTAATATGGACTGGGATATCCTGCCCCTTCCATGGCCAAAAGTCGACATGTGAATACATTGTGCCAATTATGTGGTGTGTTGTGAATACATCGTGCCAATCATGTGGTGTGTTGTGAATACATCGTACCAATCATGTGTTGTGATCTCGCCGATGGAGCAAGGTTGGTGTGGTGAAGCCTTCTGGCCGAAATAGATGCCTGATAAGTGCCCAAAGTGCGTTGCAATATGGCCACCGGGTGAATGGACAAGGACTTTGATTATGGTGCTCTAGACTGAAAATTCTAGGGAGATTCTGAAATCTAAGGTTTTTGTGCCATTCTAGCCTTTCTGGCTCTGTTAAACACCTGCACAGTATGGGGGGGGGAGCTGTCCCATTCGCGCGTAAATCGCACTTCAGTTACACACTTCTGTGTTGCGCGTATTCTCCCATTCCCGCTTCTGTCACACCCACAGCGCATAAGTTCGAAAGGTGGCCTTATTAAAGAGGCGTGATTTATTTAAAATAGAACCAGACTGATCCACCACCTCATTCATTTAGGGTTGATATGAAAACGTGGAACATGGACTTTCTCCTTGACCTTCTGAATGCCATTTCAATCCAGAACGAACACAAACCAGTCTTTGATTTTGAAAACGTAAATAGCGAAGGCCTACAGTAAAATGGTGTGTCATGATGTCATCACATAGCCTAACAAAAAATTGACTTCACAAAATGTCACTTTTGCTTTGAGGTTTGTTTATAAAGAGTCAAGACGTGCTTGAGGTGTGTATATCCATAATTTAAAAACTCACTGTTGAGAAAGAAGGTTTCAATGGCAGCTGCTTCTCATACTGTAATATCGATGCTAACCAAGCTGTAGACTGACACCTGCAGTTTCGAATACAGTAGAGTAAAGAGACTGGCATAACAATACCAGCCTCTATTACAAACGAATCAAGAGACAGGCAGATATAAACGCTGCTTGACAATAGTGCAGACGTCTGTGCAAATGTATGGATGACTTCGGTCAAATTGGAAAGAAATGGACAGATTCGAACAAAGTAGGCTATGGGATTATGACTTCACGTCAAGTTAAAACTGAAGATGCACAGTCGGTAAGCTCCAATATCCAAAGTGGGTGATTATAACGGGGTTTTCACTATTTCACAATGTAGCCTCATGGATAAGGTAATGTCGGGAAATATGGCACCATGTGACACTGTAATGGGGGGAAACATGAAGCTGTATCAGCATATTAAGCACCAAATTTGATACTGTAATGTTAATTTGTAACGTTCTGTGTAACCTACATGTATTTAGAACTAGGCCTACTGCCGACATTGAGCAATATGCTGTTTCACCTTGTAGTGGCCTTGTAGTAAATACAGCCCTCCGGAGTCCGTAGCTGGAAAGGTGCTTAAGCCATGACAGAATGCGCGCAAGAGTTGTATCCATAAGAAACGCCTAGATTTTGGGGTTGCTCCTCCCAAAACGTGTAACTCCCTCTATCTTGCGTAAAAGATAGATTTAAGCGAAGGGGAGATATTGCGCAGAGTGAAATACGCATCATTTTTTTTACTTACGCACGCTTGCGCACATGGGAGAATTCCCCCCTAAATGCACAAACAAATCAACAGTGTTGTGATACAAGAAGCACACATACCCATCAGTTACAGGTGGATCCTTTAGTACAGTGACACTCTCCTGTTCCCTTGCAAATTCAACAACTAGTGTGTGGCCAAGAACCTTGAGCTGATGCAGTCTGTTTAGTGCCTGTGAAGGAAGAGAGGGGAAGTGGTCCAATCAGCCATCCTAAATCCTACATCCATTAACATTACAATACAGTTAAAAAGAAACCTTCATACCTTAGCAGCGGAAGCCTCACTGTCAAAAGTTGCAAAAGCTGTGTGTTTCTGTGGACCAAATGAAGGCAAGATTATCATGAAGAATAATGACTTAAAAGGACGCATGCTGGTAAGAAAAAAGGAAATCTACACTACCATTGCTATCAAACTGGCTTAATAAAAGCTGTGCAACTAGAGCAATGTTCCTGTGAAGTTAAATAAGGGCTGTATTCTCCTTACAGTGGTCGACACACCGGCACACCAGACTCTTTGAGTGAACTAACCAGAACTCCTCTCTCTGACAGAACCCGGACAGCTCCTGCTCCGAAATACTTAAGAAGGTCCTCCTTCTCCTCTCTGGTCAGGTCAGCTGGCAGGTGACGGACGATGACTGTCCGGCTCTGTTTGCTCTGCACTGACCCATCCCCATGGTCTGCCATGGCTCTCCTTACGAGGGGGAAAAAACACAAAACATTATTGTTTAAGACAAGAGATTTTACCAGAATTGTTGAAAACACACTATACTTTATAAATGTTCACATAATACAACCCCAAAACAGAAAAAGTTGGGACGTTGTGTAAAATGCAAATAAAAACAGAATGTCACAATATACAAGTCTCATAAACCCCTATTTAGCAGCAAAAAGGACAAAGACAACATATCAAATGTTGAAAATGAAACTTTGGACTATTTCATGGAAAGTATATGTTAATTTTGAATTTGATGCCAGCAACATGTTTCAAAAAAAGTTGGGACGGGAGCATGTTTACCACTGTACTGCTTCACCTCTTCATTTAACACAATTCTGTAAATGTTTAGGAACTGAGGAGTCTATTTGCTACAGTTTTGAGAATGAAATGTTGTCCCATTACTCCCCAATATAGGATTTCAGTTGCTCAGTATGGGATACTCTTAGTGATGCCTTTCATTCCATTATGCACCTATTTTGATAAATCTGGACTGCAGACAGCACCTGGACTCTTCCTCTATGGAGAAATACTATTCAAATATGTGCAGAATTCATTTTGCCATTGTATTCCTGAAATATTCAAGGTCGTCCCTGGAAAAGACATTACCTGGATGGCAGTATATGTTGCTCAAAACCTGAATACATTTTTCAGAATTGATTGTGCTTTGCCAAATGTGCAAGATGCCCATGGTGTAGGCACTAATGCTCCTTCACACCGTCATAGATGTTGGGTTTCGAACTGAGTGCTAAAACAAGTTGGATAGGTTGAATACTTGGATAGGCCCTATCCTTATTAGCCCAGATGAGTCCATGATTTCCAAAAAGAATGGCAAACTTTGATTAGTCTAACCACAGGACCCTTTTCCAAGTTTCCTCAGTCCATTTTAAACAAGCTCAGGCCCAGATAAGAGGGTGGTATTTTCTGTATCATGTCTCAATGCAATTTTTGCTGTTAAAATTTTGGCTGCAGTTTTGAATTGAGTATCAAACTGGGCACATAGACAATGATTATCAGAGGTTTTCTTGAGCCCATACAATGACAGGTCTGGAAACAGGTCTGGTGTTGATGCAGTGCCATCTGAGGTCCAAAAGACCACGGCCATCCAATTTGTTTTTCAGCTATTTCCGTTGTTTGCAAAGATTTCTCTGGATTCTCTGAATATTTTAATAATATTATGTCCTGTAGATAATGAACTCCCTAAATATGTCACAATTTCATGTTAAGAAGCATTAAAATGACATTGTTTCATCATTTGTGCAGACAAGTTTACACAGAGTGATGAATACCTCTACATCTTTACTTCTAAGAGACCCTGCCTCTCTGGGATGCTCTTTTTCATACCCAATCATGTTGCATGTTACCCTAATTAGTTGTGAAACATTCTTCTATTTGTTTTCTTTATCATTACACAACATATATTTTCCATGAAATAGTCAAATTTGTCATTTTCAACATATGATGTGTTGTCTGTGTCCTTTTTGCAACTAAATATGAGTTTAAGAGATTTGCAGATTATTACATTCTGTTTTTATTCACATTTTACACAAAGTCCCAACATTTTCTGTTTTGGGGTTATAAATTCTGGAACATTCTGACAACCAGCAGTTAGTTGACTCGGTAGGAGAAAAACTGTACTGTGCCTAGGGGTGTGACTTTCGAAACCGACGTCTCGAATCAGTGTCGAGGCTTCGAAGCACAAGTGTTTCGAAACACTGCTTCGAAACGTGGTTCAAAACAGCCATGTCATGTGACCACTGCTTCGAAACATCGTTCAAAATCCCCATGTCATGTGACCAAAATTAAGTGAACCTTCGGTGCATTTCACCAGTGTCGGCAGGCGTGCCCGCGCGTTCAATTAACAGTGTAGCTTAACCATGATGGTGTAGTGGTTAGTGAGGGTGTTTTTTGCACGGTAGCCCAGGCTGCTCAAATGTGGTTCGATCCCCATTTGATTTGTAAGGTATTGTTTCAGATCGTATCTGTTCATGTTTTCTTACTTCACCATTAACCACACAGTTTCAACTAAACTCTCAGAATGGTCAAAAATCGAGAGTTTTTATAAGGAGAAAGTGATTTAGAGAACACATAGTGGCAGCAATAAGACTCCCTTTATTGTGACTTAATGTGGTCTCCCATCCAGTAATTGACCAAGGGCATGCTGCTTAGCTTTTGACAAAGACTGAACACAGGTAACACAGCGAGCCACGAACTTTAAAGACTGCATCTCTAATACGAAGCATTTGACAGATTTGTTTCACCCTAAACAGCTCTGAGGTGTTGGAATTGTTTCAAAGCTTCGGAACAATTCGGCACAATTGCTTCGAACGTTTCAGTGTTTCATAAAGCCTCGCTTTGCCCATCCCTAACTGTGCCCACTGTCTCCTGCCACTTGCCATTGTTCCATGGGTTAGGCACGGGTCACTGTCGCAGGACAAGTGGCACGCGCCACCTACTCAGTACTTAGTAGCCTACTTCTATACTCTTTGGTACAGTGCAGTTTTTGCTCCTATATCTCTCAGTTGACACCTCTAGTAGTACACAGACAACATAGAAAGCCTTAAATGTGGTTTCCAGGCACTGGTCTACGTTATGGCCTGGACAACTAAGCAGTGCCGTCCACAAAAGGCATACTTGCCACTGTATCCTGCATCTCCGAAGGTAACGTTGGGATTCATAATGAAGATGTCTGTACAGTACAACTGGACATGCTGAATTAATCATAGTTCGTACCATAAAATCCGTTTTTAATTAATGGGATGATGAGATAGGTTGCACGCTGCACAAACAAGCTGAAAAGTTAAACTAATGTTAGCTAGCTCGCTCGATACTAGAACTAGACAACCCCTATCAGTGATCACAAAATTAGGCACGTTTAAAACTAAGATTGGTAAATGTTAACATATGTTTTATAGGCTAAAACATGTTTTTATAGGGGTGTCTGCTGAAACTTTGCAACATTTATTGTATAGCAAAAGCAACATTAGCTGCCCGTGTTATGGTAGCGAAATAGGCTAACATCCAGTAAACTGCAGGAGCTCAACACAAAGGGGTGGTTTGACGTTTGTCCCAGGATATAACCTGAAACATTTTTGGTAACTGCTTTCTTCTTCAAACTGCTTTTCACCTGCCCCGTAAATGTAAGAAATAAAAGTTTAACATACCTAAAAAGTGAAGAGTTGTTCACGAATTCAAAGCGTTCACATGAGTATCCGGCATGTAGTAGTTGTTTCCGGAAAATACGATATCCGATTGGCTAGAGAACAAATAGGTCCCTCCTACAACGTCGATGATTGGATGTGGTGAGATCAATCAAATATTCATTTGACTGGCATTGAAACTGGGCAAGACAGAATGGATTTTTCATTATTTAGCCAACAGAGGTCACTGTCAGCAAACAAAATTAACAGATAACGGAGCTTTGTCCCTGTTAAGGTTTTTAAACGTGTGCATTAATGCATAGAGCTTATACATTCCATACAAACCAACCAAGATGAAAAATGCATTCTGACCTCTTACAGATAGAAAAACAGAGATGTTTCAAGGTGAAAAAGTTCAACACTAGATGTCATTAAGGTGAAAAAAGGTAATCGACAGGTGATTTTTTTTTTTACTCATAAAAATGAACAGGCCTATAGTTTTTATAATTTGTCAATTTGTTTCAGTGTTTTCCTAAGCTAAATAGGTACAGACTTTACTATATATTGCACTGAGAGGAATCTGAATGATAATGAGTGCCTATATGTGAATGTGTCTCCAGACTCACCCAGTCTGTCTCTCTCCCTTCACTATGGCCCCAGTGTGTGTGGCTTACATAGAAGAGTGAGTAAACCTGGCGTCTGACCAAGCCAAATCCTGGCCTAGTCAGTCTCATTCCCAGCTATACTGGCTCTCTCCATTCCTGAGTCACTTCTGTTTACATTAGGAGAGGACATCTTTGATGTGCAGGGCAATGGGATCGACTCCAAAGCATAAGGAGAGTGTTTGAAGTATAGGATGAGCATATGTCTGGCCTTGTGCAAGAGTGACACTTTCATTTATCTGACCGAAAATGTGTTTTCCATTTCTAATCAAACACTTGCATTCAGACATTCAGTGCCAACAACTCTGATTTTTTGTATTTGTTTTGAGACCTTGGTACAAATGTTTCCAGTTGCCTCTTTTGCACAAACTGGAGGAAAGTTGATCGTGCATTATGGGCCATTTAACGTAAAAGTAGTAGAAATAGTAGCCTGCACTTCACCCCTGGAGATCTCCCCAGTGTTGTCAGGGACCCTCCAAATTCCTGCGCAAATGAAGTCTTTTCTTTGCGGACAGCGCGGGCATTCCTTGCATAGGGAAACAATGCTCCCTTTCAGGGTGGCTGACTCTGAAATTTCACAGGTGAGGGGAGGAACGGAAGATATCTGATCCCGTTCCCCCGGCCCCGAGTGCTCGCTCGTTCGCTGGGAGTTCAAGACGCCGCTGAGAGAGAGGGGGGCTGGCCGGCTGGCCGACTGGCTGTGGCCACCCCGTCAGCTGGCCAGACTAGTGGCAGAAATGTGTCAAAAAGAAAAGGCCCATGCCTCGTCAGCAGGGCCCCTGTGAGAGACCAACAGTAGAGCCGCCATGTTGACTATGCACATTTGGACCCACTTTATAAACTTTCTTGGAAAAAAGAGGTACTCCACCCATGCTTAGGTTTTTTTTTTTTTTTTTTATAGCCCTCCTCATGGAAAAAGGTTGGGCTTTGATTCTAAGCGCTATGTATGTCAGGAGAGCAAGCTTGTGCTTTGTGATCCTTTCATTTTAAACGGGCACAAATTTCAGGTTTTAAGAATGTAGCCTACCAAGTAGAAGCCTAGCTTCTTAAAAACAACAACAAAAAAAAAAAACGTGTGCAAAGGATTGTGGGAGTAGAGCAGTGTGCAGGTCAGTCCACTGACCACTCTGACCGCACTCTTAGCATCTGAAAGCCTCTGTCAGTCCCAACAGATGGAAACGCTTCACGCTGGCCTCCTCATATTTCTCTGAGGAGGCCTCGCTTAAGGGCCCGTCGAATCAAAGTTCCTTTCACCGGCAACTTGAAGTCACTTTATTTGTGTTACAGCAGCGCTTTGTAAAGCCCCCCCCCCCAATACATTTATTACGGCTTCTCAACAGGGACATCACAACAGAGCTGAGAGCCTAGCATGTTGAAAGGCCAAAGAAATGTTATCGGAGCTTGGATACATAATGGGTCTTGATTGAGTCCTGATGACAATTTATGAGACTGGCCATTTTGGCAGAAAACAAATCTGCCTTGTTGTGACACCAAGTATTCTGAATAAATGGAAATATCAGTTGCCATGTCTCTCAACATAAAACCCCCAAAATGAACACGACTTTGAAGAAAATAAATTGTTTAAATCAGATTGATTTTTGAATCAGAAGTAACTTGGCCATTTAAAGCATTTGATAAATGCCTGGTATGCCAAAAGAGCCATGGGCTGTTTGCCCAGGCAAAGGGATCACCACCCTCCACAGGGAGACCGGCTCTCAAGGTTGATATGTTTGCCATTAACAAACATCAATTTGGGGAGAGAGAGGGCAGGATATCTGCCCTAACTACCCATACAGCAGTAAAAGTCTAAGCAAGGATCAACACAAATGCAGAGACTGCATTCCTCCAGCTGTTATTTATGTGACAGCTCTAAAACAAGGCTGCTGTCCTTGCTGTGGGCTATACAGTCCTACACCCGACACACACACACACACACAGTCACACACACACACACACACACTCAGCTTCTAACATGACCTCCCATTTTTCACACACAATGGCAGGGAAGTATTTTCTTTGGCCTAACCTCTTATGTCATAGAGTGGGCATTGCATGCATAGGCTGTGCACATTTACATGCCGAACACTGGGGGTAAATAATCGAGGAGCGCTTGAAATGTGACTTAAAAAATGTTGCTTCTTTTTTATCCTCCAGTCTTTTGACCGCACAGCCACAGATGTGAACCGGGTCTATTGGATTTTTCTGGATGAAGTTTCCAGAGTGACTCAGCTTTGGTTCTTTCTTCTCCCCCTCTCTCAGCATGCCCATGAAAATGCAATGAATGCTCACAGTAGCAACAATTCAGACAGTAAACCAAAGTCAGGCTGTGACTCAGGTCTTAAAGACAGCCCTTTCATACTGGAGAGACTGAGTGGGGCAGTGAACACTCGTCTCCAGGGGCTTAATGGATTTATATTGGACCTGTATGGAAACCACCATTTTTAAATGGGGATTCATTGTTCATTCTTTGGGCCAAGGATGTGTTGGTTAGAATGTTTTTTTTCCCCTTCGCCCCCAGCTGCTGTCTGTGGGTTACTGTACAGGAGACTTCCCAGACAGAGTGTGTTTTCTCCAAAAATATTAACAATTGGTAATCATCAGGGTATGTGGATTTCGTAGCTCAGCTGAACTTATACAAAGAGTCAATGGTAGAGACCTCTCTCTCTCTCTCTCTCTCTCTCTCTCTCTCTCTCTCTCTCTCTCTCTCTCTCTCTCTCTCTCTCTCTCTCTGTGTCCATCTGTTTGATAGGGCTTCTCTCAGATGAGTGTGGAATGCTTCCACGTAGTGTGTCCACATTCTCTCTCTCCCCCAGCACATTTCTGCTAAGCATCGCCGTCATGTAGAGGATGCATCACTTCCTCTACAGTATATCTGCCCCTCAGCGGATCCCCCAGCTATGAGCCATTTATATGAAAGCCATTTACGTGTTTCTTACGCACCGTTTGAATGCTAATTGAGTGAGAACTTGACCTTTTGTCAGGCTGACCTTTTGTTAAATCACTTTGACTGTAAGGACTGCAGTGCAGTTTTTTTCAGGAGAATGACAAGGAAAGGGGCACATTGGGCATGACAGATGTGGTCCGATACTTTCACCTTGCAGGTCATTTCCAAAGGCTAAAGGCTTGCAATAACTTGCTCCCTTTTGCCACACTTTTGCCACTGGGGGAGGTTATGAGCCCCTTACTAGTGCTGGAGTTCTTCTTCTTAAGAGACCCAGTCACATTTCCTCCCACACCCCAGACTCCGCAGGTATTTGTGCGATCACACCCAAAGGGTAATTACATTCGATAACAAGGCACCCTGTGTGTAGCTGTTATCAATTGTTTAATTAGGCCCAGAGCGCATGAGGGCCAGGTCCAGATGAGAACTGTACGAACTTAAATGGCATTCCTCACCAATGTGCCATGCAGATGTGCTGCTAGAATAATGGAAACAATGTATCCTGGGAACATTTTTCTTTTCCGTACTTGACTCCGTTCTCAGCCCTGCATGGAGGCTGGACAGAGAGAGAGGTGTGGAACATTAAGGAGGGCTTGTCCAGTTTTTGACGTACAGTGTCTGACAAATGTCACCTGGGCCAAGGTATGTCATTACTTAGAAAGTTTGTTGATGCTGACATCTGATCATCTAATTCCACATAACAAGGCATACTACAGGCCTCAGAGAATTTATTTCCGACAGAAAACTCAAACAACCGGTAGTCGTAATTCTGCGAGAAACGCAAGATCTGTAATCAATCCATGCACTAAATCTAGCCTAACTCGGTAGGATGTCCAAAGAAGGCCTCAGATGGTAGACTGTTTAGACTAAACCGGTGTGTGTGTCTGTGTGGGTGTGTCTGTGCCTGTGTGCGTACATGCATACGTGTGTGTGTGTGTGTGTTTGAAAGAGAGAGGACTTTTTCTTTGATAATTACAGAAGAGAGGCCCCTTTGTAGGATACACCTCATTGTGGCATATTGAGGATAATTTATGTGTTTGTTTATATGTCGCCTTTCCTGGCCAGATGGGAGAGAATGTGTGAGTGGTCACGACTCTTCGGCCCACCGTTTGAGAGTGAGGGGAGGTCAGGAATCCAGCATTAAGCAGAAGCCTGGGAATGTGTAGACCTGGAGAAGTGAGTGTGTGTGTGTGTGTGTGTGTGTGTGTGTGTGTGTGTGTTAACAGTGACCAACTTATGTTATTCACATCTTGGCTTGCAAGATTGTTCAAGTTTTTTTTGGTTCATGTATTTTGTCTTCTCTATGGATGTACATACAGTATGTAAACATGTACATTATATGTTACCAGAATGTAGCCTTTTTATAGAACACAATTCAAGAGCTACAAAGGCATAATGAGAAAGTACCAATCTTTTGGAAGACACTCATGCAGTGAAGGTCATATATCAAAGCCTGTGCTGGCCTCTCAAATAGGAACTCAAGCACTTGTCAAATGATGACTGTCTGTGCCAGAGACCAAACTTTGAGTCTGTACTCAGCCTGCGATTCTCATAATATCCTTGCTGTACATATTTTAGGTCAGTCTGAAAAAGCCACAAAGGGCTTAAATGCAAAGCTTAAGTTTCATACTATCAATTACTGTTCCACCGGAGTACATTCTGTGACGTCATACATCCAATTACTGTCAAAAGAGTCATTTTTTTAGAATAGGTATTTGTCTTGATTCTGCCTTTGAAGACAGCATGATTTACCTTCCAGGAGTGATGTGATATAGCTGAGTTGTTCTACCTAACTTGACATTAAATTCAATAATGGTACGTTCAATCCTTTTAAAATATCCCAGAGACACGTCTGGTTCTCCACAAAAGACACACATTGGGGAGAGTGTGTCAAGAGGAATGCTGTTTCTCACCTCCAGCTGAGGTAGGACCTTCCTGTTTCCAAAGCACCAAATGGGCCACGAGTCTAAATGTGTCCTCAGGCAAGGGAGTTTTCAGCCAGCTTTTCGTTTCTTAAGTTAGGCCCTTATGAAAACAAGAGAAATCAAATCCACAATGTAGCACACGATAATGGCTTTTGAGTGCCAGCCCAGGGAACATGCTTGTTTTCTCTTTCTGTTATTTCAAAGGGAGGTTGTACATGATTTGAATGAGTCAGTTGATTGGCAAATTATTTGGCTGGAGGGACTTAGACTTAGGTGCTGCCAAAGTTGGCTGCCCCAGTTCCTGCACAGCATCTTTTCCACGTGCCAGGCAGCTTGGCGCAGCTCGCTCTCCATAAACCACCGGCACTATCCAGCTGATGCAGGCGGCCGGCCCGGCACCCCCCCCCCCCCCCCCCCTTCAGAGGCGGGGAGACTTCTAAGTGACCATAATATATATGCTCCCATGTGGCATTTCTATTTCTATCACCAAACCCCGGTAATCAGCCATTCGCTAACTCGACTCCCCAGAGCGCAGTTTCTTTTCATCGGGCTGCACGTCGACTTCGTCCGCTCCCGCACACCACCGCCGCCGCCACCACCACTGGCCCCAACCCCTCCCCCTTCCTCGAGTCCGCAGCGTCTGCCATGGTGCTTTTGCTCAGCTAGCAATTACCGCAGCAATGCCGCACCCCTTCTGGGGTGGCGGGGTAGGACTTGGGGGGGTAGGCAGGGTACAGTCATGGAACCTTCTAGCACAACCACAGTCGAGGCCTCCTCCCGCGTTTGGCAGTGATGGTACTGTGTCATCTGGGGAGACCATGTTGACAGAGGAAGGATTACAAAAGTGGGATGATTGACGACCACAGCTGGCTAATAAATATCAGCTGAGTGCACCTTACGACTACATATTCATTTAGCATCCAGCACACAAAATCTGTTTTAAGGTACCATCCAAAACCTAAAATCTTCATCTCCTTAGAGGAGGACGTCTTTACCATTACAGTTCTAAAAGGAGTCCCATGTGGATTCAGTTTGAGCTGAAGACTTTTACAAGTGTGGCCAAGCTTGCATTTTAACAATGGGAAAAATTGTCCTGTATATTAACCAAAATACCAGTAATTGCTAGAGACCACTCGCTGATTACATACAGGCTGCGTAGTGTAGCCAATAAAAGGGGGATCCAGTCATATAAAATAATAGTTTTAATATATGAGGGAATGGATGGAATTTGATCAATGAAAATTACATTGTAAAAAACAACTTTATGCAATTCCCTTCCTTTTAGGGAATGCTAATTCTAGTAATTCCAATTGTTTGTAACTGGCTGACCTTCCCCCCACTTCCCTTGGTTCAGCCAACCTCTAACTCCTTAGCACAGTTTTGCTGAAAACAGGGAAACAGTGAGTGTCATTGCAGCTGAATTCTCTGAAGGAACAGGTTAACAAAACATTTCCCCTCTTACTTGCATTATATTTATGAGTTAATATCTGTGTGTCCCACTTTAGAGTTTTAACTGCTGAATGTCTCAAGGAAATCAAGACAGATAGAATCTGACTGGAAGACAAACTGGAACCTTCTAGAATCCCATAAAAGAACATGCAGTAGGTTTATATGAGGCATGTGCCTATCCTCCTGAGTGCTTGAAGAAGGCAAGTAAGGGCTTGCGCTACAGATGTCTGTGGGGGTCTGTTCCACCTACACGCTTCCCTAATGTGTTTAGGGGGGCCTGCATTAGTCTTGAAAATAGCTAAAGAATGATATTTACAGAAGCATAGCCCCTTTATTTTGGAAGTGCTGACAGCACATTTAAGGAAGTATTTTTATTTTCTTCACAGAAGCGCTGAAGGCTATGAGGGGTTTCACATCTCCAATCCATCTTAATAACCCTGTTTTTTTTCCGTAGAAAAGTATCCAGAAATAGCTTTACAGAGACTGGTACTGTATGCTCACATTTTCATTATTTTCTTTTCTTTTCTGTCTGACTCACTCTGTATCTCTGCCTCTCCCCATCTGTCTCTTTGGAAATGATCGTGCCCAAAGCCGTTGCAGAGTGGAATGCCTCAGCAAACAGACACGACGAGGAAGTAAAAACTCTCTTGAAATCACTGGTAATCAGGGTCAACGCACAGTACATGACGCCTGGGCCTGGGACAAAATGGCAAGCCTGGCGACAACAATGGCCCACGTTTCTCTTTTGATGCCTCAGCATGTCTGTCTTGTGTTAGAAATTCAGCCATTTGCTCCCCTGTATCATAGAATTGTTTGGTAGGAGCAGGCTTATTCGTCTTTTTAGAGTGCTAGGCCAAACTTATAACTGATAAGAAAGGCGAAAAAGGCTGCACTTTGCATACAAAACTGTTTACTGCACAATTTATTTGATAGTTTAAAAACAATGTGCAATAAACACTTTTGTATGCAAAGTGCGTCCTTTTTTCTCCTCTCTCCCTTGCATCATGCCATCCCTTTCTTTGTGTTTTCTTTTTTGCTTATGAGCACGAGAGTTGTGAGTTGACGTTTTGACACCCTCCCTCCCTCCCTCCTTTTGGCTGGACCTGGTAACCCACCCCCAACCCCTCTCACCCCGCCTGCTTATAATTGCCTGTATATTTTATACCCAACTTGTATCTGCTTTATTAGAGTGGATGCATTTATGCACAGCATTTTAAACACACCCTGTAATAAATCACAAATCATTTTTTTTCCAATTCATTAATATTCACTTAAATGCTACTACACAGATTAAATGAATCGATACAGAAAGCCTCAGAATGTATGCAGCAAGAAAGAATACGAAAACCTTGTACAACATGCTTTTCTCTTAAAAACTCTTCTGCATTGAATTGATTCAAAAAACATCTTTGATTGCCACTAAGTGCTATGTACAAATTCAATGTAATTACAAGGTTCTTTGAGAGGGCAACCTCTCATTATCTGCCATGGTAAAGTGGCCTTTGGTGCCAGCCTTGAGTAGCTTTCTACAACACCATGTACCTAATTTTTCCTAGTTTTTAAATGAGTATGTGATTTAAATTATAATTCTGAATGGTAAACATTTTCGCCCCAGTCTGGATGTTTATATTCTACTGGCCGAAGCAGGGCTAGGGAGCCATGTGACTACTAAGAAAAGCTTAAGTAAGAAGGAGACCGGGGTCAAATGCAATCACGCATTTGCTCAAAAGTGGAGATGACACCTAAGGCAAGCTCGAGCCTGCATCACATCCTACCATTCCTGCTAGTGAATGTTCAGCATCCAACCAACATTCCTGCTAGTAAAATGTAAACATCTAACCATTCCTGCTTGTGAATTTTACACATACAACCATTCCTACTAGCAAATTTTTATGTATCCAACCATTCCTGCTAGTGAATTTTAAAGGAATTATCCAGAGTAAAATGCACTTTAGATCAGTTTACGGATGATTGGGAGTACATACGTTGAGTTGACATCAAAATCATGTCATTCGGATGTGTTTTGAGAAAGTTCGATTTTACCGTTTTTAGTCAAAACTCGTTAGCCTGGAAGTGACCCGGGCATGTCATTTCGCCGCTACAAAACACTATTTTTATACTTCTTCTATAGTTCCAAACAACATTACACTTACGTGGTAGTGAGTAGAGGGTCCCTAAAGACAAACCGAAGTATCCCGAGGTCTTTATGTGGTCGGATAGAGAGTCCAGAATGAATTTCATCAAGCCAGTACCTTTCCGGAAATGTTGCTGCTGCAGCTGGCATCTTTAGGGAAAGTTTGTCGAGTGTGGAGTAACATGCTCTGGAAATTCACAATTTCGTCGCCGTTTTTTTTTTTTTTTAAAAACATAGTCCAGTATTTATTTCGAAATTGAAATGAAGTTGTATGCAACAGCAAACCCTAGCTTAACTAGATGTACCGCATAGCGGTACAAAATATGACCGCCGCTCAGTCCTGTACATCCGTTCCGCGAAAATAAATCACACTTCAATTTGTCTCCATATTTTACTCCATCCCCCACTCTTGAAACTTTTGTGTATGCTTGTTTGGCATGCCTGAGTGTGTGTGTGCGGCTGCACAGAAAGTACCCTACTGGTGCTGAAAAGGTGAATAGATTGTAGAATAGCCAAAGAAGATGTAGAATTGTTATAAAACCTTTAAAATCTCTAAACAATCACAAGTAGGGCAGTTCATCACAGTTCATCCATTGCAACTGGATTGATGAAAGGTCACTTACACCTGTAGGCTACATTGTATTTGGGAAAAGCAAAAGGTATCAGCATAATGTTATTTATTTATTTATTTTTTATGTATTTATAAACAAAAACATCTCTGTCAGTTCCATGCCGTTTTCAACAGCTATCAAAAACAAAGGTCATTTTTGGATGGATGGATTTTTGTGAATGTTTCTTCTTCTACATAAGATTTTAGTCATCTTTAGTTCATGTAATACTTTTATTGTCAATGCACAAATTAAGTAACAGTAGTCTGAAACGTTATTGTTAATGCACAAATTAAGTAACAGTAGCCTAGTCTGAAACGAAGTGCTGTTTTACATCTAACCAGTGGTGCAAATAACTGACATGTCCAAATGGGCCTTGATGAAATGCGTCGCTAGACTGTTCATACACATTTTAACGGGCCAACGTTGAAGAGCTTTTGTCCGTTATTGTTAGTGCAAATATAGGCTGATTCATGTTCCCTTGCATTGTTTAACTGAGGTCCATGGCTAGTCTGGCTTTCATCAGACCAAGCTCAATCTTTTAAGAAATCAAAAAATAAATAGCGGGCAGATCAGGCTGGGTTCACCCAGCCTAGTCCATAGGCACCGATATTGTTTAATTTTCCGATTGAGATATACACGCTCTGGCTATTCTAAATGCAAAAATGCATCAGGGAGTTATGACAAAACGGTAACTAACAAACTAGATCCTAATAGAAAGTTGTTAGCTTCCCTAAGCTACAGGTAGGATTATAAGGTAGGCCTATTGACAATTTATGTTGTCAATAGGCTATGCTGGCGACACAAATAAAATCTCCTTTGAAACCAATGGCTTACGCCTTACAGTATCAAGCGGACTTAAACTGTCATATCGCGGGCGAAAAGTTGTAATAACATTCACGCAGCTCCATGAGTCAATGAAAGCGCAAATGAAGTAGCCACTTCTAAATGGGACCTACTACACAGTAGCTTAAGGTGTTTTGCTAAAACAGCCATAATGAAATGAAGGTGTCATTGTTTGATACTTCACACACACACGTGCTTTTAATTTCACAGACTACAACTACCAAGCTGTAATCAAAGCACATCGATTCCCCTCTCACACCCTGCACGCACTTAAAAACAAAATAAACAGGCGTCTCAGTCTCACGCATGTATAGGCAAAACTGCATCAGACCGGTGTAACGTTGGTAAATCTTCCATTGCACAGAATGATTTTGTAGCACGTGCAATAAATGACAGTCGAAAAGATACAAACAGTGCTGCTATACATTTGCTTGGTATAACCGCATTTATAGTTTTCTACAAATGCAATAAATCAAATGCCTCCATCACTCAACCAACGCTTAACGGTAACATTACCTAGGTCCTTATTGATATTACAAGATTAACGTATCTGCAGTAAAACCAAGCATGTCCGATAAACATCCTCAGATTTATTTCGCTTCAAGAAGAAATGGGAATTACACTTCATGTGAACATCGTCCTATCCTTATTAGATGTTCGCTGCGGTAAATTACAGTCCTTGTATGAAAGCGTCCATTGTTTTTCCAACCCCTTTTAACTTCCAACAAAATTACGTCTCACTGCAACGATGCGCCATCTAGTGGACAAACGACTACTTCTCGCCAATACTGAAAATGCAGCCATGATGATGATGATGAATATTTATTTTGGCTTTCTTTTAATCCTACTGATTTTCATTTTTTTTTTTTGGGAATCACAAATGAGTGATTATGAGCCAGGTTTATGTGGGCCCTTGAGACTAACATACCATAAAAGATTCACAGAGAACTGTGTCTGCCCTACCCTCCTTTCGGGGGGTCCAGTCCAGCGGGGGGGCTGCAGATGAAAACGAAAAATGACGGTTCCATGCTATCCATATGGGGGTACATGCTCACCAAGTTTTGTGTACCCCGGTCTTTCAGTGTCCCGGGAATCCTTGTTGGTGTAATGCGTCACTAAATGTACACATAAATTATTTTATTGTAAGGCCCCCATGAACGAAAGTACACAAAACTTGGCATGCATTCAGAGGGTGTCATAATGATCCTACACTTTTAATTTTTGTGCAGTTTTGACCTTGTCAGCCAGAGATATTGAGATGAAAACACCTAATTTTATGCTTTTAATTTTTAACTAGGTGGCGCTATACATGAAATAAGTGGTAATGGGATGGGTTGACATGCCCCCTTAAGACCAACATACAAAAAAAAGGTGGACCTCCTAGGCCCTACGGTTCTCGAGATATTCACAGAAAACTGTCTCCGGCCACCTACAGGCCAGTTGGTGTATAGTAACATAAATTAATTTATTGTGTGGCCCCCCATGAACGGAATTCCACAAAACTTGGCGTGCATACAGAGGGTGTCATAATGATCCTACACTTCCAATTTTGTGCAGTTTTGACTATGTTAGGTCACAGATACCTTCAATTACACCACCTCATTTTTACTTTTTTGTGTTTAACTAGGTGGCGCTATACATGAAATGAGTGGTTATGGAATGCGTTGACATGGCCCCTTGAGATCAACATACAAAAAAATAATGGTCCTCCTAAACCTTACGGTTCTCGAGATATTCACAGAAAACTGTGTCTGCCCTACCCTCCTTTCGGGGGGTGCAGTCCAGCGTGGGGGCTACAGATCAAAACGAAAAACGATGGTTCCATGCTATCCATATGGGGTTACATGCCCACCAAGTTTTGTCTACCCCGGTCTTTCAGTGTCCCGGGAATCATTGACGGAAATTTGGACATGCGAAAAAAAAAAAAAAAAAAAAAAAAAAAAAAAAAAAAAAAAAAAAAAAAAATCTGACTAAACCTATATGACCGCCGCTTCGCTGCGCGGCGGTCATAATAACAGGTTGGAATTTTGAAATGTCACGTGACGTGATGTCGTGCAACGACGTGATGCAATCGACTCCTACGGACTTTCCCCTAAAGATACGTAAGTAAGTGTAATGTTGTTTGGAACTGTAGAAGAGGTATAAAAATAGCGTTTTGTAGCAGCGAAATGACATGCCCTGGTCACTTCCAGGCTAACGAGTTTTGACTAAAAACGGTAAAATCGAACTTTCTCAAAACACATCCGAATGACATGATTTTGATGTCAACTCAATGTATTTACTCCCAATCATCCATAAATTGATCTAAAGTGCATTTTACTCCGGATAATTCCTTTAAGTATCCAACCATTTCTGCTAGAGAATTTTTAAACATCCAACCATTCCTGCTAGTGCAATTTTAAGCTCAATTTTACCATTGCTCTGTATAAGGTGTTTTATATGGACATTGTAATTGATGAATATCGATTAGGAAAAAAATGAAGCAGACTTGGAAGTAGAGGGAGGGCACAGGTTCTGGTGGATTCAGATCCTGCAGTAGCAGGTCAGTCCAGCCCTCAGTCTGGGCAGCAGTGAGAACTACGAGGCCCTGGCCACAGGCCCTGACTGGAGTCTGGATGCCCCTACTCCTTGTGTTTTGTACACAACACATAAAGATGGACAATGGGCAGGGGCCAACCTCAGCCAGTTAAAGCCCAGTGTGGTTGCTCTGTTTGTAGCTCCGAACAAGCAAATTACCACCTCTAAACTGGATGTGCTCACCACAGAGTTTGTCGTTTTGAAAAGGAAAGTAAAAATGCTTGTGGTGCGCACTCCCAGAAACAATGTCTGGAGGGAATGCGGGTTCGGTAAACCACAATTTCACCAAGCTGACTATCAAAAGTGTGAGATTTGGTTTTATTTTAGTATCATCTGTGGAAGGAAGAGGTGTTATTACACAGCGCTCTGAGGGTTTCTTCCCTGTTACTGAAAAGACAAAAAGTGTCCATCAAGAATCTGTTACAAAAGAGAGACACTGTACTTTACGTGTCACTGACCACGACTGCAAGACCAAACTGTCTGCATTACATAGACGACTGTGGGACGCAAGTCAAAGTAGTTGTAGAAGGTTTCCATAAAATCATCACATTGGGATCGTACACAAAAGAAAAAAAAAGGGAAAAAAAGTGACATGACAGGCTTCCAACTGCTGGATCCCAGCGTCATTCCCGGTGAGTTTCAGCCTGGAACCCCAGAAAGCCAGGTAGAATTGAACTGAATAGGCCATTCATTTCCAGTCCATCTGGGCCGACATGATTTACCGTGGCCCTTAATGTCCCACATGTGTTTTTCCAGCCTCCATGCCAGAGCTGTCTCTTTGGTCTCTTAGGACGACCCGCTCACCACCAGAAAAACCGTAAGACCGTATGGACAGGCTTAAGTGTGGCTACACTCGCGTGACACATGTGAGATTTCAGTAGCGTGTGCGAGGAGAACTGTCACTCTTCCCAAAATGTGGCAGGGTGCTGTGTGGCCTTCGTCCTGCGGCGACCTAATTACGTTTTTGGGCGTTGCGTGTGTTTGGTGCACTGCTTCCCACAAAACATCATCCACTTCCTTTTGAACTCCCAGACCAAATGGCATCACAGTTTTTATTTATTTATTTATTTATTTTTTTTATTATTAAAAACAGATTTAAATGTCAACTACAAATTTGATCTCACTCTTAACTTTCTCAAAAGCATACAGGGTCATTGTTCCCTTTGCAACAGCCCTTTTTGTATTATTTTACTTTGGAGACTGTGTCCCTCTTTGTTTTATGTTTTTCTTTGTTTCGTGTTTTTGGTTTTGCACGCTATGAACGTATTGCCACTTCATTGTTGACAGTTATTCCTCTTCTTGTGGCAGAGCCAGAGGATACTTAGAACCAGCTGAAGCCCATTTAGCCAAGACTGTGGTTTCTGTTGACTGATACCACACTGATAACCCACTGATTAGACACTGTTTATGCCCCTGCATTTGGAGATTCAATCCTGTTTCTAAGGGAGCCACTCAAAACTGTATAAACACACATCTTTCTTTTCTCTTTGGAGGTGACTGGAAGGGAGGAGATGGCGTTTCCCTCACGTGCGGATGCTGATGTGTTGCTGATCTTTTTCCTAGCGCCGAGAAAGTAGGTTAGACAGCCTCATCCTGTGAACGTCACCTCCGATCATAGCCATGTTTTAGTGCAATACTAGCAATACTTTGCTAACACTTTAGATTCAAATCCAAAATAGGATAGAGAGAAGAAACTACGTCAGGAGAAGAGACAGTGGTTTTTGTTGTGCTTCTCTGGGGTACTGCTTTTGCAGTGTTCCTCCACTGATTACACACAGGATTCCATGTGGTTTCAATTTTTTATACCAGAGGAAACACCACCACATACAGAAAGCACAAAGCCTGACATTGACAATAACGATTCAGTGCTATTAAGGTGTAAGCCTAGCTCATTTTAGTACATTAGACTGTTGATATGACAGAGCTCTGTGTTTTACACATCTCGGATAAATGAGAAATTTCATGGATGACAAGCTACCGATTTATCTTTTCGTTGCATCATGTGGGACAAGGCAGGGTGTTCTGTGTGGCTAAAATTGAATTAGTGCACCACAGACAACCTGAACTAAATGCCATCTCTGGGATCATCGCGTTTTTTTTTTTTTTTTTTGTAGCAGACTCTGATGGGTTTTGGAAGAAGCACAGAGGCTCCATTGTAATCTGAAAGTCAGGCCGAGCATCTGTCCCAATGATCGTGCTGAAAGATAATGCCTTGAAAGGCAATGAATGCTGCTGATGAGGGAACGGTTTCTCTGTGAAGCTGAGGAACCCAAACCAACCAGAGCTGCCATAGACGTTAAGCTCCTACCTTTCACTATGTGTGCTATATGTTACAGAATATTAATGTCATATTATTAAACGTTAATAAGGCGAGTGAGTCTGTGAAAAGTGGCACATTGCAGTAGCTGCACAGGACTCTTGCCCAAGTACCTTCCTCCCAGGCTTAAAAGTCAATGGGCCGTACTTTATGTTGAGCAAACAAGTGACTTCATGCAGCAAATGTGTTAGTTCAGCATCAAAGACGAGCAGAACACCACGTCCATACCAAAAGAGGCTTGGTGAAAACCCTCATGCCATAACCATAACACATTTTTCCCGTACTCAGAATAAGGACTATATAAGTTTGGTTAATACAATTTAAAACTCTTTTATATTCCATTTCTCTGTTCCACTAATTAGTTGAAGCAGTTTAGAAATCGCTTTCACCAGTCGGCTACAAAAGTCTTAAATGTTGGATATTTGACTTCCTTCCTGGGAAAACAAAATGTGACTTAAAGTAAACACTAAACATTTCACCATGAAAAGCTTCCACACAGCAGTGGCCCTGTCAAAAGTTTGTTTACTCTTTAAACTTGGTCAGGAGGACTCAGTCAACCTATATTTTCAAAGGTGAAAGACAAAATGGAGTGAGAACCCTTGCATGGCCCTGGAGGGTGTGTAAAATCGCCCCATGACACAGTCAGATTTTTGTCTTTTAGAGAGACAGTCGGCGTTTCTGTTGCTGGCTGGGGGAAACATAGCGCTGGTCAATGTTTTTCAAGTCCAGGGTTGCCATAGCTTGCCTTTTCACCTGCGTACAGAGGAAAATGAGGCCTTATTCACTTGTGTTATTCCAGTGCTCAGAGCCATTTTTAGCTCTCCAAATACAAACCAATGCTATATTTACACCCTCAAACAAACAACTGACACAAATTCCTTGAAGTGACGACTAAACTTCAAAAATATATTTATCTCTGTCATCATCCCAGACCACAACACCTCCCCCCCCCAAACAACCCAACAGCATTATCCTCCATTCTTCTCCATCACCCAAGCTAGGCATTTCCCCTTCCCCTCTCCTCTGGCCCTGACGTGGGATGAGGTCTCATCGGCTCCTCCAGGCCTGGGTGCTGGGCTGCACTGCTATGAAAGGGGCTCTGTTTGGAGCAGGGAGGACTGAGCCACTGAGGTAAAGGAGGAAATCTGATCCATACACAGAGGCCTGAGGAAGCGCCGGAGCCAGGGCCTGAGGATGTGGCAGTGCAGCAGTGGGCTGTTTTCAGACGTGGACTGATTCCTCTGGACACAGGACGGCCATGTAGAATGCTATGTGGTTTGGGTATTTTGTGCTTCATTAGCCAGACATAGATGTGTTATCGATCTTTGAGACAACTTGTGCTATCTAAATTTGTTTTTTTATTTTGAAAACAATCAAAACAAAAAGTGTACATTTTTCATTGCTGTTCATTCGTTACGGTAGAACAACTTTTGTTTTGTTTTAAACTCCCATGAGCAGGAGTTACAGCATGATTGTCGGGTGTTTAGTTTGACATTCCTCCACGCAGTTGTTGGATGACATTCCGTCTGGACAGGAGTGTGTGGATCTTAGTGTGCACAGAGCTTGAGAGAGCCGTCATGTTTTGATAAGGTTTGGTTCTGACCCTTTTCAATAAATTATCTGCATCCAGACCAAATTATTTTGCCTGCTTGTTTATTTTTGTGTTTCTGTGAGCTACTTGTGCATGTCTGTCAGTATTCCCGAGCAACAGAAACGTATCAGCGCAATCCTCGGCCAGATGGGTGAGCAATGGGTGGTCCCCTAATGTTCACGAAGGAAGTTATTTCAATAAACAGACAAAGACAGGCTGGCTTTCATCTGCTGGGATCAGTAAAACAATACATAAAGCTGTGTGGACAACCAAGAGCATTTCCTTCTCTTTAGCTGTTTGAAACTAAGATCCATTAAACCCAGCCACAAGTACTTTCCCTCAAGTGTTTGCATGTTTAAAAAAGCAAGGGAGGGTAAATAGGGTGGGTTAGAGAAAGAGAGAGACAGCGAGAGAGAGTAAGGGAGAGAGAGACTATTGTGGTGTAACTGTATCACAGCCACAGTGATAAACTCATCAGTGTAACGTATTGTCTGGCAATGTAAAGGACACACTGCTGGGACCTCCAAGCCCCTAAGCCTTGTGTCAGTGGCAGGCAGTTGAAACCATAGAGCATATATCTCGTTTATCAGCCTTCACACGTGGAGGCTCCCCTCCCTCTGCTCATTAGGCCACGCTACTCCAGGACGCTCCGTAACCTCCTCCCCAGAGGAGGACGAGGCCACCCACATTCAGCAAGGACACAGCGGCAGCGCCTGTCCACCCCCCATCCGGGGTGCTCCTAGCTTACCTCATCCCTCCCTCCTTCACTCACTCCCTCACTCACTCACTCATCAGCAATCATCTGGGATCGTTTGAGAGTGACCTCCGCTGCGGAACGCTACCGTTCCTTTATAGTTCTCTCACTCTCACCCCACACTTTCCCCACCATCCCAGGATCCCTCCAGACTTGAAGCTTTACAGCCTACAGCCTACTGGAAGGCCCAGCATGGCATGGCATGTTCCGGACAGACAACCAAACTATTGCCATGGAAACCCAATAAGGGTGTGCGTGTCTTGGTAACAGCATATGTTTCTCATTTGTTTTTTTGGGGGTTTTTTTTAAGAGAAGGTAGCAGGCGGTTGCATACCTTTTTTTCTTCTGTGGCACTGTTCCAAGCGATGGTAATATGCTTTATTCTAGACTTTTCCTGGGGGCGTTATTACAGATCCGCCTTCACCAGGTGGTGAGGACTGACAGCTTTAACCTCATCCCATCTCCCTCTATGACTCTCCAAGCACTAAACTCTCTATCAACTCCAGGGAAAACGAAGGCACTCATAACTCAAGGGCCTAATGACATAAAGGAGGCCAGAGGTTTATTAAGCTATTACCTTTTTAACTTCACTCTCTAGTCCATACTCAGTTTTTAGCTGAGAAGGCACCAAACAGTTGCCGTTCAGTCAGTAGGCTTACAGCACAGGGTGAGATCTGTGTATAGTGAGAGGGAATGTTGCCATTCATAAAGCTCAGATTTTACAATGTGGCAGTCAAAACTAATAAAAATATTTGATCCTTGATTAAACTAGATGTACCGCCGAGCGGTACAAAATGTGACAGTCCAGCACATTTTTTCCACAAAAATAAATCACGCTGAAAGGCCTATATAATTCTGTCTAACTAAATTGCATTATCCACACTCAATTCTCACTGGTATCTGCTAGACAACAAGTACCAAAACATGATTAGTTCATAGATTTCACATGTAAAATTCATTTTATACAACCCCACCTCCATCTTGCCTGTTTATAATTCTGATAAATTCTTGAATTGTGTGCATGTGTGCATGTACATGTTTATGTTATGTGTGTGTGTGTGTGTGTGTGTGTGTGTGTGTGTGTGTGTCTGTGTGTGCGTGCTTGTGTGTGTGTGCCTGCGTATGTGCCTGTGCCTGTGCATGCAAGCGTACATATGTCTACTGTGTGAGTATGTGTCATACGTATGATTACTGTGAATGTATGTGTGTGTGTGTGTGTGTGTATCTGTTTGTGCACATGTGTGCACATGCAATGGGTTAACATGACCCCTGGAGGCAAACATACGGAAAAAAATGGTCATCCTAGGCCCTACAGTTCTCAAGATATTCACAGAGAACTGTGTCTGCCCTACCCTCCTTTCGGGGGGTCCAGTTCAGCGTGGGGCTACAGATCAAAACGAAAAATGACGGTTCCATGCTATCCATGTGGGGGTACATGCCCACCAAGTTTTGTGTACGTCACTAAATGTACACATAAATTATTTTATTGTAAGGCCCCCCATGAACGAAAGTACACAAAACTTGGCATGCATTCGGAGGGTGTCATAATGATCCTACACTTTTAATTTTGTGCAGTTTTGACCTTGTCAGCCTGAGATATTGTGATGAAAACACCTAATTTTTTGCTTTTTAATTTTTAACTAGGTGGCGCTATACATGAAATAAGTGGTAATGGGTTGGGTTGACATGCCCCCTTAAGACCAACATACATAAAAAAGGTGGACCTCCTAGGCCCTACGGTTCTCGAGATATTCACAGAAAACTGTCTCCGGCCACCTACAGGCCAGTTGGGGTATAGTAACTTAAATTAATTTATTGTGTGGCCCCCCATGAACGGAATTCCACAAAACTTGGCGTGCATACAGAGGGTGTCATAATGATCCTACACTTCCAATTTCGTGCAGTTTTGACTATGTTAGGTCACAGATACCTTCAATTACAACACCTCATTTTTACTTTTTTGTGTTTAACTAGGTGGCACTATACATGAAATGAGTGGTTATGGAATGGGTTGACAACATACAAAAAAAATGGTCCTCCTAAACCCTATGGTTTTCGAGATATTCACAGAAAACTGTGTCTGCCCTACCCTCCTTTCGGGGGTCCAGTCCAGCGGGGGGGCTACAGATCAAAACGAAAAACGATGGTTCCATGCTATCCATGTGGGGTTACATGCCCACCAAGTTTCGTGTACCCCGGTCTTTCAGTGACGGAAATTTGGGCATGCGAAAAAGAAAAAAAAAGAAAAAATCTGACTAAACCTATATGACCGCCGCTTCGCTGCGAGGCGGTCATAATAAATCCATTCACCAAATTTGAACTGATTTATATGTCATTTGGCTCCAGTTACCTTACTGTGTAACAAAAAGTAAAGTGAAAGTCAGTTTGATTTTTACGATGCGGCAGTTAAAGTTAAACAGTAATATTTGATGCCTGATGAAATAATTTCATTTGTCTAAATTGTAAAGTTGGGACAAGAGCATGTTTTCCACTGTGCTGCTTCACCTCTTCATTTAACACAATTCTGTAAATGTTTAGGAACTGAGGAGACCATTTGCTAGAGTTTTGAGAATAAAATGTTGTCCCATTACTCCCCGATATAGGATTTCAGTTGCTCAACAGTATGGGATACTCTTAGTTTTGTTTTTTATTCCATTATGCACCTAATTTCACAAATCTGGACTGCAGACAGGCCATCTTAGCACCTGGACTCTTCTTCTATACTATTTAAATATGTGCAGAATTCATTTTGGCATTGCTTCCCTGAAATATACAAGGTCTTCCCTGGAAAATACATTGCCTGGATGGCAGTATATGTTGCTCAAAACCTGTATACATCATTCAGAATTGATTATGCTTTGCCAAATGTGCAAGATGCCCATGCTGTAGGCACTAATGTTCCTCCACACCGTCATAGATGTTGGGTTTCGAAGTGAGCACTAAAACAAGTTGGATAGGTTGGATACTTGGATAGGCCCTCTCCTATTTAGCCCAGATGGGTCCATGATTTCCAAAAACAATGGTACATGTTACCTCAGTTACCTCAGTCCATTTTAAACAAGCTCAGGCCCAGATAAGACGGTGGTATTTTCTGTGTCATGTCTCGATACAATTTTAGCTGTTACAATTTTGGCTGCAGTTTTTGAATTGAGTATCAAGCTGTGCACATATATACAATGGTTATCAGAGGTTTTCCTGAGCACATGCAATGACAAGTCTGGAAACAGGTCTGGTGTTGATGCAGTGCCATCTGATGTCCAAAAGACCACGGCCATCCAATATGTTTTTCAGCTCTTTCCCTTGTTTGCAAAGATTTCTCTGGATTCTCTGAATGTTTCAATAATAGTATGTTCTGTATGATGAACTCCCCAAATACCTCATAATTTCATGTTAAGAAGAGTGATGAATACCCCTACATCTTTACTTCTAGAGACCCTGCCTCTTTGGGATGCTCTTTTTCATACCCAATCGTGTTGCCAGAAACCCTAATTAGTTGTGAAACATTCTTCCTTTTGTTTTCTTTATCATTACACAACGTTTCCAGCATTTTGTTAACCCCATCCCAACTTTTTTTGAAACATGTTGCTGTTATCAAATTCAAAATTAACATATATTTTCCATGAAATAGTCAAATTTGTCATTTTCAATTTGATATGTTGTCCGTGTCCTTTTTGCAACTAAATATGAGTTTAAGAGATTTGCAGATTATTACATTGTATTTTTTATTCACATTTTACACAAGGTCCCAACTTTTTTCTGTTTTGGGGTTGCATATCCATATAATTTTGCACCAGTTAACCCTTAACACAAAAGTTAAACTTGTTTATCTCTTCTTACTCGTTCCTTCATAAACATGAAATGAAGGCTGGGAAGTCTCTGTCCTCCAAGATGTTAATTTAACTAGACATCTCTCCTACATGTTATTGTAGAGGTAAAGGAGAGAGGGAGGGCAGGCAGGACCTTTGTAGGCTTTATGGGCTGCTGAAATTGGACACCCGCTTGTCTTTACAGGGTGAAGATATACTGACAACCAAAACAAGTGGCCTCATCAGAGAGATGGAGGACTGCTGAAAGACTTTACTGAAAATGACCCCAGAAAATGACCAGCCACAGTCTCTGGAACCTAATTCAAACTCAGCCTCACGAGTTGAACAGAATTTTCAGTTTACAGTATTTGTATTTTTTTTTTATTACTAAATCAACATGCATTTGACAACACAGCCAAATGGTTTGTGTGTTGTCTCAGTCTTAGTCTACTCTTAATTTTATTTTATTGATACTCGTAAACACAACTGACATAGCCGGAGTGTTCCAATATAAATTGCAACCTTGGAGAAACACTGACCAGATATAACAGCTGCGACACTAACACCAATTGATAGGGTGTCAATTTTCAGATGTAGCCTTGTAGCACTGTCACAAAAACCATGAATCATAAGCTGGTCTTTGCATTTTCCTGTACCAAACAGGGCCAAGGCAGCTTGAGCTTCAGCTAATGAGCCTACAGCTACAGCATGCTTGCCCAGACAAAATTACATTCCTGTCTGAAGGATAGCAGCACTGCATGTCTGACATAAGCTGGCTATGCCCCCCACCCCCACCCCTGAACCAAGAGTATGCACAGAAATGCAGCATTACAGTGAGTGCATATGCTGGTAAATTAAGTATACTTGAAGCACTGGATTAAGGATATTCTATCAGATCAATTGCTGAGAGGCTGGTGGAAAGGGCTGCCCTTGCTGGTACCGCCCCACAACTGGCCATGTGTTGGGTATAGTCTGGCTCAGACCATCAATGTGAAGGATGTGCACCATCCCTTAGTTATGCTACTATAGGTCTAGGCTGCCAAGGGCCTCTCATGTGTCATACCATACAACTTTTTCTAGTTAGCCGGTTTCTTAGCCGGCTTTCACTTCAAACGGGCCGTGGCATCTCTCTGATGTCTGGCTCTTGTAACATGTCTGTGTTTAATCTGTGTACTTGTTTGTCTTCTAAAATATCGTAAAACCAACCCTTTCATTTGAAAATTCTAAAACAACGATGTTTTTTAATACTTTATCAAAATAACATTTGATAAATTAACCTGACATTTTTCGACATCAGGCATCTGACATGGTTCTTACCGGAGCTTTTACTGCCTGAAATATCCAATTTTGTTTACAACGCTCGGAGTTTAGTGCTGGGCTGGTGGGTGCCTATTTCCAACCTTTCTCACGGCACATGAACGGTTAGACCGAGAATTCTCGTCGCAAATCAAAATTTCACTGGAGCTCCAAGCGGATTTGTTCACGCAGCTTTACAACACTGTTTACAGCTCTTCGAGTCACGGTGAAATGTAATCTTTGGTACATATCTAATTTAGATAAACTTATGGTGTGGGTGCTTGCGTTTCTTTATGAATCTGCCATCTTGGATTGTATAGAAATTAATATTAAAGTCGCCCTACCACACGTATTTCATTACTTTGTGGTAATGTCTGAAGTTCTACCATGGATTCTGTAACATTTTTAATTTTTTGTGGAAAACATGCTTTGTTTACCTTGTTTCAAGCCATTCTAGCGCATTATTGAAAGCCTGCAGGAAGACTCAGCTTGATTTGCGCCAGTTTTCATTAATATTCAACAAGCTAAGCTGACTCTGATTGGCTAACAGCTAGTCGGTTTCGTCCATAACATGACAGCCGTTATCAACTAACTTTAGCTTCATGGCATTAACTTAGCTTGGCTAGCGAGTGCTAGCATTGTCCAAATGGGAATAAATGAAACCTGCTAGGCCAGCGAGAGCATTAAACCTGTATAACATAACACTTCCTTGAGTTGACAATAACCTTTTACTTGAGGACTGGGCACTGGTCGTAGACTGCCGCGATGGTAGCTGTTATCAACTAATTTTCGCTTCATGGCATGAACTTAGCTTGGCTAGCGAGTGCTAGCATTGTCCAAATGGGCATTAAACCTGCTAGGCTAGTGAGTGCATTGATCCTGTATAACATAGGACTTCCTTGAGTTGACAATAACGTTTTACTTCCGGACTGGGCACTGGTCGTAGACTGCCGCGATGGTAGCCTACTGGCTTTTACAGCAACCTTTTTGCAAAGCCTGTGGCATTGTTCCAAAAAATAAACTGAAGCCATTTGATCCTCAAGTATGGGTTCTTGGACAAAATGCATTGTTGAAGTTCTATTCATGCATAGCGCACTAGCCCGTTGACATTCAGTCATCCTTGCATAGGCCTATGAAAACTGTCACAGAGCAAAACGAATTTTGTGGGCACGGTCTCAACTGAGCTCAATCGCTTCCATCAAACTGAAGATCTTTTGCAAATGACCTGATTTCTCCGCCTTTTTCGTTTCAGTGGCTAGAGCTGGCAGAGGAGGTAGCTGTTCATTTTCACATTCACGACATAGCACAAACACATATGGACCTAGCATATTTTTAAAAATACAAGTAAAAACGGTTTTGTGTGGCAGGGGCCCTTTAAGTGACACATACACGTAAAAGGTTGGAAATACTAGACGGTTGGTAATAGGTGACGTTCATATATGTCTATAGCTTGCCATGTTGATGTTCAAGACCATTTTTTAACACACATACACACACACACACACACACACACACACACACCCACACACACACACACAGACACACACAACACATACAAGACACCCACACACACACACACAGACACACACGACACATACAAGACACCCACACACAGGGGTTAAAGTAGGGGGGAACGGGGAGGAACGCAGTTCCGCCACCTCAGATAAATGAATGATAAATATATTCTTTCACACCAACGATATATCGTGATGATATTGTTAAAATAAATGGTTAGTTAATTTTTTCACGTGTACAGAGGTGATCAAGAAGCTAGCCATTCTTGTGCAAAATGTATTGCTACACCACGGTACTCTACTCAATATGTTGTCCAATATGAACAATTTTTTCCTATTGCACCGACACTGGATTTTAGGGTTTCCCCACCTGCCAAATCCCACTTTAACCATTGCCCACACACACACACACACACACACACACACACACGACACATACAAGACACAACAAGTCTTCTTTCTACCCTTCTTACTCTAGATTCTTTATTGAAATGTGGTATGAAATATTAGAGAGGTGAAATTTAAATTTTTGATGGTCCAGTGATGATAGATGGGAATTTGATCAGACAATAAGCAGTTAAACACAATTCAAATGTAAACATAGTTGGTTCATCAGAGCAATTTGAGGATCACAACAAAACTAAGACAAAAAATAAATCCTTTTTCATTTCTGAAAAATGGTAGTTATACTGTCTGTGTACAATCCTATTTCAGTTGAAGACTCTCTGCTTATTTGCGTGATAATTATGTATATTTACTTAAATAAAGTTAGCAGCAATCACCCCTTGGTTGCAACCAGGAGCACCGTGCACATTATAAGCCTGTGTTGGCATTCTCAAAATGGAAGCACCCTTTAACCGATGTTAATTCTGGTGCACAGTATGGGTAGACCGCAAGGAAAATAGAGGGTTTGCAGTGTCAGAATGCACCCGGTGACAGGCTGGGCCTTTGCGCCACTTTCAACCTTATTCAGACAGGGGGTTTAGAATGTCTATGTTTTTTTTTCCCTTTGCTCAGTTGCAAATAGCAATGTAATATGTTGATTTTATCATCTTTTGTCTCAACTGACTCATCTGTTAAAAATGTCTTAGAATTAAGGCACAGCAAGCTCTGACCAGCAGCAGAGCTTCTCCTGGTCTGTGTCTGTGAGTGAAAGAAGTCTTTATGCTCCGGCAGGGACCTGGAAGTGTGGACACTAACAGACTGTGGCTGCTAGCTAACTAGTGTATGTCTGTGAAAAGTGCTTCTCTTACGATACCACATTGGGTCAAACTCACACACGAGAGGAAAAAAGAGAGAGTAACTCAATGGCTTTTTTTTAAAAAAAAAAGGTGTTGTGCAACTTGTTAGAGAAGGACTGCATGCACTCATTTAATATAGTCATGACTCATGTCTAAAACAATTTAGTAGTGTTTCTTTTAGATGTTTGTTTGTTTTTAACTATTAATCCTTTCCCCATCATTAATTTCATGAATTCATTTGAAGATACATGTGGATGAGTGATCTTCTCTCTCCTACTGCTTAAGCATGGGTCATTTAAAAAGTCAAGATTTTGTTCCTTCCAGTCAAAGGTCAAATGCTTAACAGCTCAAGAGATGACAGGACCCTCCTCATCTTCAGAAGTAAGGGGAGAGAGATGTGATACTCTGCCCCTCTGAGTAACAAGTCCAGGCTTCACATGGAACATAGTAATACAGTAGTTTGTCTTATTTAACTGCCTGTGCCTCTGAAAGTCCACTCGTGCTGGTAAATTGAGAAGCCTTTGTTGTACAAAAGAGATGTATACTGATTTATTACCAAGACAGCTCCATAGCTCCTTGAATTTCCCCTTGGGGATCAATAAAGTATCTATCTATCTATCTACAGTATCTATCTATCTATCTATCTATCTATCTATCTAAGATCCATTCTTTCTTAACAGCATAGGGATGAGATTGACAATATTTCCTATCTGTTCCTATTTCCTACCATTCATCTAATGTCAGATTTCTTCCTGAAAGACACAGTAGAAGTGACACAGCCTGGAATTGTTTACTGTAAGTAGTTACAGTTTTTCTCAATCGCTTTGGTGCTTTTCTCACATCACTACAGTATTAACATTTGCACAGCAGTTAGTGCATTTCTCAAAACAATTAGTGCAAACTGCAAAACCTAGTGGATAACCTGCAAAAGCATGTCACTTGCAAGTATTTATGTCAATGAAACTGCCAGTGTCATCAAAATGAGAAGTCTTGACACCATCGTTTATGAACAAGATAGTCAAATGGCTTTGTCATGTTTTCATTATGACAGTTTGCTCTCAGTTTTTTCCCATGCAAAAAAGGTCAGAACTCGGTGACACTACCTGAAAATGCTTACAGTAAGACAGCACTATACAGTACTTGTACAGCCATTTGAAAACTACAGTGAAGTTACAAATTGCTGTAGTAAGTGAGTACAAGACACTGAATATGTATGTTTCACAGTTTTACTGTATATGCTCTTTGCAATTCTACAGCATTGTGACAGAATTTGATAACTAGTTCACCAATTTTGTATGTAATGAGATATGTATGTTTGTATGTGATGAGAATTTTCATTCTGATCTGAGAAAAGCACCAAAGCGACTGAGAAAAACTGTAACCTTAAACCACTAACAAGACAAATTGAAAAATTATCATTTTGGACCAATACATGTGCTTTACAAACATGTTAGGGAACACATGTGTCAGGCTCAGTGTCAAGTCCGAGTTCTGATGATTTATGCAGACAGAGATCATAGCAACTCACAGCATCAAAGGCAGCCCATTCATGCGCAGGACATGAAATTAATATCTTGTGACTTTGCAAATATAGAGAGGATTTAGAGATAAGAATATCCTAGAAAACGCCTCTGGATGGAGAACGCAAGTCACACTAAATTTGAACTATGGTTTGCGTAGTGTGCTACACCCATATAAAAAACCAAACATGACTAATTCCACCTAATGATTTAATTATTAAGACCTTGTTAACCAAGAATACGTCAGATTAAACTTCATTGGAAAATAAGAGATTTTGGCTTCAAAGAGCTGCGCCTCTCAACCTCCCAGACACTAATTATAGAATAATGATACTTTCCTGCTGCGCAGCTACTTGGCAGACTGCTTTGTTGCTTAATCATATGGTTGTGAGGACATGTATTTTCTGCATGAAATTGAAGATGAACCCTTGAAAGGCATCACTGTAGCAGCAAGTGTACAGAATGCCATAAAGGTTCATGTGGTGTAATTACAGGGAGTCAACTCCCTATTGATGTTTTAGTTATATAGTTACTGTTGGACAGACATATACACAACGATGAGTGACCTACTTGACTTTTGTGCACGCGTCCAGTAGACCTCAAATCGCATATCCATCACCAGATGACTTTTTTTGCGTTCTCGTTTTTCAACCGCATGGCAGATTACAGGTCTTTATGAAAATGCATCTCCATACCCCCTGATTTGTCCACATCACGTGTAATCCATATAGCTTCAGCTACAGTAGCACAGGGGACTTGGAGAAGATATGTCATGTCCTGAGGCATACATAAGTGCTTGTTAAATGAGTCTAATTACCATGGCTTAGGTCCCACCTCACAGTGGGAAACTGGACGGAAGCCATTGTCAGCAGACCTGAAGTAATTGTGCTTGTTCATCTCTTCCCTTATTTCCGGCAATTAATAGGAAAAACAGCATGGAGTGTTAAAATGGAGGAGCATAATGTTATGTTGCATAGTTCTCTTCATGGGCTGTGGTGGTGTGTGTGTGTGTGTGTGTGTGTGTGTGTGTGTGTGTGTGTGTGTGTGTGTGTGTGTGAGGTGTGTGTGTGTGTGGGGTTGATTACTCTTGCAAGTGTTCCTTGCCTTTACTAGATGAATGTTGTTCAGCTCTCAATAAATATGTTGAGATCAGTATGTTGTTACTTGACAGTATCTAATCTAAGGGCTTTTGTCATCTCAATATGTTTTTAGTACCAGGTGTAAGGGGTCTTTGTAACACATCATACACACACACACACGCGCACACACACACACACACACATACATACTGACACATACACACTGACACACTAACACATACACACAGAGACACACACACACACACACACACACACACACACACACACACACACACACACACACACACACACACACACACAAACACACCACACAAACACATACGCACAGACCCATACACACAACTAACCGACCCACCCACCCACATACACACTGTAAATATAAGTTAATCTGGTGCTGCTCAAGCCACATTCCAAAGCAAGCTTACTTCTCAATCCATTCATTCATAAAGTGGCCACACGTCTCATTTCTACAGCAGACCTCACCAAAACATGAATGAAATGAAATGAATGTCAACTATGCCACGCTCTCCCACTGACCTAGTCAAAGTCAGTCCACATTATATAGTTTGACCCTTTAATGAAACTATCCCAAAAACACTGCTCAAAAATATTAAGGGAACACTTACAGTTTTCCACCCTTGTTAAAACACATTTTTTGAAACCTTCCACCCTTTTCTCCATTCTCAAACTACATTCACAGAATACCTGACAGTTCTTGCAAAATAAAACACTCGCCTCAAAAGCTTTACTTGTGCTCAGAACCAAACAGTGTCAAGAGTTCCGATCCAGTGTATGATTAAAGTGTTCCCTTAATTTTTTTGAGCAGTATATATGAAGCCAATACATGTTGAAGGAGGAGGTTAATTGTATTACTAGTATTGTATATGTTTTGTAAAGTTAATGAGGAAATATGAGCTTATCGTTTAAGAATAGACTTGAATGAAATTGGTGCTGAAGGCAGAAAAATAGAGTGTGTGTACTGTATGGTGATGTAATACAACTTCAACATACAATGGGGATTTATTTCTGTGAACAGGACAAACACGTTTTCTGCTAACTTCATTATAACTGTCCTCCTATTCCCTGAAATCAACAGGATAATTCCAGTAAATAAAAGTGCAGTCCAACAATGGCCCAAATTTGCAGGAATTGCAAATTTTACATACATGGTCTTAAATATCGTTCCACACATAATTACAGATTCACTTGGGACAATCCCTCCACACTAGAAAAATATTGCACAATCCATGCTCCGTAAAAAAAAAACATGTTTTATGCTTCACACATGCCTTGAATTTTCTCTGAATGGAACTGTTCCATTTTGCCAGCAGTAGCTCAATATCAGTGCTGTATTTATTGCAGTGTGTTGCACTGAGTCCAGGAGGAAGTTAGTAACCAGTGAGAATGATCTTGCGGCTTTTCCCATACAAGATGTATGGCCAGCTCACTTTGGCAGCCCGCGGTCCATTCACAGGCCCTCACTCAATGTGAAAACCTGGCTGAAGCATTTATACTACAGACGATCTGTTTACACTCCATTGCAATTACATTGTCATTATGTTCATCTTTTCATACCTTATTAACAGACATGTCCTCTTCAAATCCACACTGTATTATAGATCGTAAAGTTGTATATCTCACACTCATCAGTATTCAAACTTGCTTCAGTCTTTTCTTTTGATTGTGGTACGCTCAGACATCCAAAAATCATACCAAAAGTCTTGTATCATTGAAGGGTGTCCTTCTGAAGGCTTTGAAGTGTTCCCTTCTTCAACAGTTGTGTGCTTGGATCATGTTCTGTTACACTTGTAAGTAGTCATGTATAACAGTGTCGGTCGGGTCAATTCAAGGAGAGGAACATGACTAATATCCATATTTATGCAAAGGAGCCAAGTTTTGTCAGGTGTTGAGACAAACTAATGCATGGGGCCAAAACATGCTGCCTGCAACCGTTTATTTCATTTGGAGGTGTTCTTTGATGCCGAAAGCATTCTCACCTTGACAGCTGAACCATTCAACATGGATGCCTGGAGTCATGCACACCTTTGAGGTTTATTGGGGTCAGTGGGCAGGTGAGGTAAACTTGCAGCCAGGTACAGCTCTTTTTAGTTCACTTCAGTTCAGGTCCATGTCATTTTTATGTGTGATGTCATAAGTGAATGTGTGGTAATGTAAAAACAGATGTAGAGACAATCTCAGTTGTCCAGGTGGACCTCAGATGGTTCTACCTGAGCTAAACTGATCTAGAGGCTTATGGTTATTGTGATGGGGGCAGAGAGGAAATAGCTCTGGGTCAGTCAACCTTTGCATGCTCACACATCATGCGATGGGGGTTGATCTATAAAAAGTTAGCTCATATGTGATCCATATATAAGACTTTGGGGCAAGGGGAACATTTCTTTCCGTTATACAGAAAACATTGGTCAAATCTGGTGTCCATGAAAAAAATATAAACAATATGATAAGTTATTTTAAAACAAAAACACTGGTGTTTGCGGATAAAGACTAGAAAAAAAAACAACCGAAATGCAGTTTGATCAACAGGCTGAATAAAGAGTCCTTTGTTTAATTTCACTCCACTTTGCACCGAGCTGCAAACGCCCAGGAAAAGTTGCGTTTAGAGTGCGAATTGAGTTCAGGTATCCGTCAAGTGTCCAACGTTCTCCGACAACTTGTACACTGCCTTTCATTGTGGCATAAAAATGGGGTACCTATGACCCAAGCCGAACATGCGTCGGTATATTAGACAATGCGCAGCGTTCATTCCTCCTATTGACAAAGTGCGGATTGCTTGAATGCCTATTTGGTCTCTCACTCTCTTGTCAGTCGTCTCATTCCCAGGACACTTCGAGAAAATTGACGCCGATCTGCGGAGGGACGCGGAGGCAACACTTGGTTAGCTCTGTAAAACTGATGGGAGGATCCCAACACAAATTTCAAGCACCGTGATTTGCTAATCAGGATTTTTCCCTTGTCATTTTCCTGTAGTCGTGGGTCTGGTTTGTGGTGCTTGCCCAGCCCCTTGACGGTGTGACTTCTTGGGTATCGAATGCTCAGTGCATTTTGATTAAAGCCCAAGTACCTTCAGTCTGAAGGCTGGGCTCAGGAAAGGAAGATCGGAGGGGCCTGGACTGGCAGTGCGAAGAAACAAAATACCCCTCACTTATGGCTGTGTAGAACTCATCCGTTGCGTTTGGGATTGTGGAAGGGACATCATTTAAAATAACTTGAGGTCGCCCAGTTTTGTTCACATTTGTGGGCGCCGATCATGGAGATGCAAAGGTGGTCCACAAGGTGGAAAACGAAAAGGTGGCTTATGGATTCCCCTGTAACCGTACTCATCACTTTAACACTCCTTCTGGAGGCTGCAAGTGTCAGAGCAGGTAAGAAAAGATCAGGTTAACAAAGTTATTGTGAAACTAAAATGTGCAGGGACCGTCAGCCAGATGGAAGGCACTGTAGTTGTATGCTGCTCCGTCATGGTGACGGAAATGGGACTGATTTTGGCAACATTTGTATGAGTAACTTTTTCGGATCACTCGCTCGCAAATGCGAGTGACCTACTGACACTACAGCTGTCCATAGAGATGAATTCAGCAGCCTGTGGAATCCCTCTAAGTAAAAAGCAACAATAGAGTCAATGGCAAGCATGCCACATGAAAACTAAGATTTTGTTTTACCACATGCTCTCAAACCTTATCTTAGTGGTAGCGCGTATATGGCGTTGCCTAGCATATTCAAGTTTTGGTTCACATATGAAACTGTAAATAATGACTAAGCATTGGCTCACACGAGCTTTACGCATGACTTGGTTTGTTGACTGAGGATTATTCTACTGGTTTACTTTGAACTTTTATTGTATTAGGACAGACTATTAGTGCCTCTTTAGTTGCACTCGGCAGTCGCGAGGAAACCTAAAAAGAATGTGTCCAAGAGGTTACACAGAGACGGCTTTTAAGATTTATGCTGAAAAAACTCTTTGTTTGAACTGGTGGTCCGTTAGGTGTGTGTGGACACGGCTAGCAGGGTGGAATTCCGCAGGGTTTTAGATCGCTGCCTCACAGTTTGGTAAAAAACAATTCTGCAACCTTTGGGAAGTTGCTTGACAAGTTTATTCATGACTTAGGGGGACGAAATGTTAACACTAATTTAGTTCAGTGTAGCCATCCAAACGACGCTATGTGAATTAATGGAATAAATCTGATCTGTATGTCAAATAATTTGTTCGCATTATTGTGTAAAAGCTTAATTGGCGTATTAGGCTAATTGCATTTTTGTTTCTGTGGTAGGCAGAGTTTGGAGTCCTGGGGGCTTAGCCTATTTAACCGTGGAAGACAGTTCAAGAGCAATACATTGAGTTACTAATTTAAACGTTTATTGGCTGAATATGTCCTTCTCTATCAATGTATGGTGAATATAGTAATTCTAAAGCAGTTGATCGGTGACTATGTATGCTCATATCTAACTCCTGCTGGGAATGAGTTATGCTGCCTGACAAAGAAAATAAAAGTATGCTATACATTTCTTTAATAACACAACATGCCTGGTTATAACTGCCAAAGACCCCCGTCCTTTTTTCCATGGCCGATGACCATTCCCTTTCAAGCTGCTGATTTTAGGAGTTTCTGGTGGCTGTAAAAGTCAGTAGTGCCTACAGCGCCCCGCTCGGTCTGTGAAAAGTGCGCCCCTGGTCTGCGGGTGAACTGCACTGCCATCCAACACAGATACCCTATCTCCGTACAGCCCTAGTCCACACCGAAGCCCAAGAGGGGGCTTCAGTAACTCTGAGCGCTTTTTTACCCTCTTCGTGGATTTTTACACAAGTGTGTCTCCACAACGCAGCGTTGCCCCTTCAGTGGCTTTCCTCGATTCACTGGTGGGAATGCTTCCACTCTAAGTACTGTGCTCTTATTTGATGATGGTCTTCTTTGCTCATCCCTATTATTTTAGTGTCTTCAAAGGGCAGGCCAGCATATAGGCCTAGTTACACTGGTCCCACAACAGAGGCTGAGTCACACAAACTAGCAACAATGGCTCACAAAAATAAACAAAAAGCTCCATTTACGTTTTCCACTGATTAAAGATCTGTTTGTAGTTGATTGATATTAGAATGACAAAAACAAAGTTATTATAGTAGGCCCATTTAAGCAACTCTACTTGAAAATTGACATTACAGTATTGAGTTTATACATAGTCAGACATACTTCGGACAACATTAATTAAGACCAGTTTGAACAGTTTGTTCTTTGCATTGATTTCTCAGCAGCCAAATATGGCTGTTTAGTTTCCCCTAATCATTTGTGCATTTATTTACTGTGTAATTAAAATACTTCTTTATATATATATATATATATATATATATATATATATATATATATATATATATATATATATATATATATATATATATATATATTATATGAAAGTATGTATGTATCCTATGTACGGAGGTGGGCTTTATTGCACATGAAGGCATTTCTGCTAGATGTCCCGTAGGGCCTGCAGTGTACAGACACGTTCCTCCAGCCCCTGGGGCTTAGATTCCACTGATGCGCATTCCTTTAAACAATGCTCGCATTTCACAAATCTCATGCTATTTTTCGGCTCGAAAGGCCGGGCCGCTCAGGTTCTAAAATGGAGTTTTGTTTGACTTTTTCTTCTAGTCCTTTTTTTTCTCCTCCTCTGTGGCTTCCTGCCACAGTACCCAACTAGACAACATGTGTTTGTTTGTAAATTATAGAGCATATGCTTTTTTGGCAGTCGCTCTGCATCTCTCTCCAAGTTTTCTAATATGAGACCTACCATAATTACATGATGTATACGCATGTAAGGTCTTGTAATAGCAGCATATATGGACATCCAAGCTGGACGTGCACTAAAGAAATACAGTTGTGTGCCTTGGCTCTGTTTTAGGGCCCTGGGAAAGAGAGAATAGAATAAAAATAGTGGACGTAAATTGCACACATGAACATTTTCCTCTTGTGAAGTTTCCAGAGTGGCACTGGCATAAAGCAGGTCTGTTCAAGCAGCGAGAGGTCAGAGAACCGAGTGGCTTTGGTGGTGAGGGAATGTGAAAAAAAAGAGAGAGAGGAAGAGTGTGAGCCTGTATGAGAGGGGAGAGAGAGAGGAAGAGTGTGAGCCTGTATGAGAGGGGAGAGAGAGAGGAAGAGTGTGAGCCTGTATGAGAGGGGAGAGGGAGAGGAAGAGTGTGAGCCTGTATGAGAGGGGAGAGGGAGAGGAAGAGTGTGAGCCTGTATGAGAGGGGAGAGGGAGAGGAAGAGTGTGAGCCTGTATGAGAGGGGAGAGGGAGAGGGGGGATTCTGACTGAATACATTATTAGAGTCTCAGGGAGCTGCAGGTGAAAAGGTAGCCTCTCCGTCCTAGCTGATCTCAGCCTTGGAAAAAGTGATTTAGTGTCTGACAGGAGCCGACCAGAAGCGGTCCTGTTCTGTGCCCCTCCACAGCTGTGAGCTTCTCCTCCTGGAGACGAGCGCACACGCACCCAGAAGAAAGAGAAAAGAGAAAAAAAAAACATCCCTGGCCCTTTGTCAGCGGTCACACATGTCGGAGCGTGTACCGGCCTCTGGTACTACCCCTTCGTCTCTTTTAATGTTGCCGTGATGATCTCCCCGCCTCTGTTAACATGACAGGCATTAAATCAGAGCATATCTACCGACGGGACGGATTACCCCTCCCCTCACCCCCAACTTCCTACCCCATCCCACCCTATCACCCTATCAGTTTGCATTTTTATTGTGGGGGTTGAGGGTGTATACCCCAAAAGAAGTTATCCGTAGCAGGGGCCCCATGCATGATCTCATCATGGATATGCAGATTTCCTTTCTCCAAAAGGTCTGTCCCTCCCTCCAAGTGGCCCCACCCCACCCAGGCCCATACAGCTGAAAGACTACGTCTGATCGCGGTCTGTTTGTGCAGTGGCCAAGCGGGCCATGTCACACCCATCCATAAGATGCACTCCCCTGAAGACCGCACACACTCATTTGGCCCTTCTAATGGATTTGGTGGGGGCGGGGGGGTGGGGCTCCTGCTTTTTTTCTTTTTCAGCACCTCCCTGACAAGGTCGTCCTCTGGCTGCAGAGCCACATCTGGAACGGATGAGGGCCCGGGATACAGTGGCCTCTTTAGAGATCCGCACCTCCGGTCCAGCAGCCCCAGTGGCCGTGGAACCTTTCACAATATATAAAAGCAAGCGGTCAGCGATTGTGCCCCTGTTTCACAGTGTACTGTTTTTTTTTTCTTTCTGTGTTATTTTTTATGGTCAGGATGATTATTATTTTTTTCACCCCGTCTCTCTCTCTCTCTCTCTGGTCATTCTCTCTGTCTGAGGGCGTGAGCGACTCCCACTGAATGGGGTTAAGGGTGATCGCTCGCTGAATGGCCACTCGTAGCGGGTTACCACAAAGAGGATTCCCTTTTTAGGCTGAAGAATAAACGCAGCAGACCACTGCTTTTCAAACCTCTGAAAGGACCGTAAGCCACATTCGGATGGGTAGTTGGGGCTCAGCTCTTGTGTCCCCCTCCCCAAGTTTTGCCCGTTTAACTAAAAGAGTCAGGCGGGCCAAAATGTTAGTCTTTTACAGTTACAGTTTTCTTTTTCTTTTTTTCTCCCCCGCTGCCTTCTTGCCACCCTCCCTCCTTTTCCTCTCTGGGGTATATGTTTAAAAGCTCCTCCTGTTCTCCTTCTCTTCCTGAGACACATGTGGCCTGTCCCTGGTGGGCAACTGTAGGAGATTCTGTAGGAGTTGCAGATGTCAGGGTTGGGGGGCCCGCTGCCTCTAATGCATTCATCATGCGCGCCAGGGAAACAGAGAGAGCGAGTGAGGGAGATGGAGGTAGAGAGACGGGGGGAAGGGATAGAGGGAGAGGGAGAGTGAGAGACGGGGGGAAATAAGGAGACTGAAAGAAGAAAGGAAAGTTTCAGACTTTGAGAGAGAGAGAGAGAGAAAGAAAGAGAGAGGTGATGGGAGTAAGTAAGATAGGGAGAGAGTGATAGAAGTGGGTGAAGGAGAGAGGGCGATGCGGAGAGAAAGAATGGACAGATCAGCACTTTCCCCACACGCCCCTCAGGGCAGTGACTCAATGGGAACTGTAAATCAAAGCCAGACTCAGGGAGCATCCTCATTCCCCAGCCAGTAGAGAGACAGTGCACTCCATAGAACACACCAACACATGCAGAGAGAGTAGGACATATAGAAGACGGCACAGTAACTAGTTCTGAGCAATAGGAAGGAACAATTCTGAGAGTTTCCAGAAATCCCTTATATGTGCCGAAGTAGTAGAAAATAGAAATGGTTCATGTTGAGCTAGGGCATATTTTCTTCTCAAGGTCCACTGACTATAATGAAATGGCTTGTTATAGTTTGCTTATCCCCGGCAAAAACTGGAATGTATGCCAAAGTGTGTCCAGAAGGAAATCAAACATTTTTCCCCCTCTCACACGACCCACACATACGGAGCACAGTGGATGAAAACTGGGAATGGTTTAGCCCTGTGTGCCAATCTAAACAGTTATCTAAGAGAGTGAACCCTTTCAGACAATCCGGGTCGGCAATCCTGGTTCTGTCCCTACAAAAACACATTTGGGTTGTGGTGGAGTGTGTAGTGTAGTAGCGCGTCAGTAGTAGTCACACGAGGGTCATGTGGTTCGGAACCTTTTCGTGGGTTCAAAAATCAAAAATCCTTTAAGATGTGAAGCTCTGCAGTTCACTGAAACGTTCCAGGTCCGCTCCCCAACCCCTTTCATTTCACATATAAGTAGCACTGTTTGAGGGGGACGAAGTCTGAGAAGTTGTTTTGATAGCCGCCGGATTTTTAATACATTCTCATGGGCCCTCCACAGGAGGTAGGGGCTGAACTGCAGGATCAGACAGAGAGGCCCTTATACCAGGTGAAATGGGTTGTGGTGTGCCAGGGGGAAAAAAAAGACTAAAGTGGCTCGGTGACGGCGACCCTTATCAAAGTAAACCTAACCTATCCATGATGTGGTTACAGGGCTAGCCTTCTGTGGGCAACACTGTTTGTTATGCTGCTCATTTCTGGCTAAGATGGAGGATATTTCCTGTCATGTGAGACAGCAGACATACTTGTAAAAGCTGCTATCCAGACCAGGCATTTCTCAAGAGACTGTAGGAGTTCAGCTTAGAGAAACAGATTCTGTTTTTCAAGTGGTAATTGTAGAAGAAGAAAAGAATATGCAGCAATCAATTAAGTCATCATATATGCTGATTGACTAGGTGGATGTAGTTAACTGAAAGCCTGGATTTTAACCTTTTAAGGTATTTGAGAAAGCACCCATCTAATAGGATTGTGGTATGTTGTGGTCTTAAAGGCAAACTACCTGTCCTGTTGTTGGGTATGGTTTATGTGAAAAGAACATGATACTTTATACAGACTACACATGTCTGGGAAATTGATGTGAAAACATGTCTCAGTCTGGAGTATAAATCACCTTGTTCCATGCACTTTTCTCATAAGTGTGCTCGTTATGTGGGTAGGGCACTGCTGGATCACATTTCCCACCCTTCATTTGTAATTACCTTACCTTGGAGTGTTTTTTTTTATTATTTTATTTTGTGGTCACGATTTTTTTTCCAAATGTATATTATTTTCATAGACATGCTATGAGTGCTATCCAGCCTCTAAAAATAAACTCACTCGCACAGAATTAAAAGCACACTGTCTCTGTTTTCTCTCTCCCCTCAACCCCACCCCACCCACCCCTGTCTACAGCTGAACCAGTGGACGTGCTAAAGCTATTAGATTTTCAAAATGCCCCCGAAGGAGTGAGGAAAACAACAGGATTTTGCACAAACCGACGAGCCTCGCAGCCAGACACAGCCTTCAGAGTAGGGAAACAGGCCCAGATCAGCGCACCCACCAAGCAGCTCTTCCCAGGTAAGTGGAACCTCTCTTACCTCACTTCCTGTCAGTGGCCTTCCAGTGCTTTTGTAAATGTGGGCCTTTGTTAGCGTTGCCAAGACTTTTGACAACAGATGCCATCCCCCCTCGATTGTACAGGGCTGTGTTTCACCCAAACAGGCCATTGTACCCTGGCAAGTGAGCTTGGCAGAAATGTCCCGAATTGCAGTCCAGTTCGGGGGCAAAGTGGCTATAAAGCTGTGACATTTTCATAGGAAAAGGAAAGTGTCATGACAAAGAGAGATGTATCTGTTCAGATGTCACAGGCTGTCCAGAATCCTAAGGAGTATACAAGCTCATAAAATAGTCTAAGCTCAGAAGAGTCCAGTTGAAAGATTTTCTTTCAAATAGTAGTTCAAAAATTAAAAACCCCTTTGGTGCTAATAAAGTTTTATGCTTTTGGCCTCATGCAAGGGCAATGTTCCTTTGTTTTATGAGACCAGAAATATTGTAGCATTTTAATACAGTGTGAAATGACCGACCGTCTCTCTGTTCATCATTGTTTGTGTCTTAGTAATTTCCACCCAGATTTTTTTTCATGATTTTTTTTATTGAAGCTTAGCAGGAGATTGGATAGCTCCCCTTAGGCTTTGGCATACTCGTTACAAATAAATTGGTATCCTCTAGATAACGTAATACAAACAAGACCTTGTTAAAGTTTTTTCCCCCCTCATTCAACCTGAATTGATTGTCCTCCAGTTTGGACTGAGAGCAGAGGCAAACAATGGAAGACTCTCACAGAGAGGAATGTAATGAGCCACGGACATTTCATAACATTAGGAGGACCATGTCTGTTCTCTGTGCTTTATTATATAACACTTTGTCTCAGAATACTTCAGGGAATACTCATAAAATACAATGGAGAGGTATACAGGTATACATATATACATACATATACAACAGAAACCAATGTCATTGTCTATTTGAATAGATAGATACATATAGATAGATAGATAGATAGATAGATACTTTATTCATCCCAATGGAATTTTTAGGCATCCAGTATAGCTTAGACAACCATAACACACATACACACATATCTCACATGCATAACCATCACTATAGACATTGACACAAATTGTCATATAGGAAATGATTAGAGTAGTAAAGGGCACTGTCACCCCTCTCCTGTCTCCTGGTTGACCTGTTTGTGTCTGACGGACGTCCAGGCGGCGTGTTCCCTGAGGACTTCTCTATCCTCGCCACGGTCAAGGCCAAGGCTGGGCTGCAGGCGTTCCTGCTGTCCATCTACAGCGAGCAGGGCATCCAGCAGCTGGGCGTGGAGCTGGGGCGCTCCCCCCTCTTCCTGTACGAGGACCAGCACGGCAAGCCCGCCCCCGAAGACTACCCCCTCTTCCGCACTCTCAACCTGGCTGATGGAAAGTAAGTGTGATATAAAGGCCGGTCAAGACAGGCCAGGTGAGGCCAGGCGAAGCCAGACGATGGCACGCAGTGACGGATATGAGTTTGCTTTGGGCTGCCTGGCCAGCCGACTGCGCCCAGACAGACAGTCATCCTAGTGTGCCCCTGTCTTTGTTGATGGTGTTTCCTGTAGCCACGACAAACCAGTCTACCTGTCCTGTCTCTTTCTTTGATCTCTCTTTCCTTGTTGCTCCCTTCCTCTCTCTCCCTCTCTCTCTCTCTCTGTCTCTCTCTCCTTCTCTCTCTCCCTGTCTCTCTCTCTTCCTCTCTGTCTCTCTCTCCTTCTCTCTATCTCACTATCTCTCTCTCTCCCTCTCTGTCTCTTTCTCTCTCTTCCTGCCACTTAATCTCTTGCATCTCTCATCCTCTTTTTTCTCTCGACATTTGTGCTGACAGTGGAAATTGTGTGAGGCTATGAGGCATAGGCCTACGTTAGGCCTACGTAGATCATTTGAGAAAATGCTAGTATGTATAGTGGGAAGGAATGCTGTTCTAGAACACGTGTCATGGTTTCATACCCCAGTGGTTTATGATGAGTTATCATCCTCTCCCTTCCTGGGAAGGGGAAGCCATGCTGTTTCAGGAGTCACTGGATTAGTTGAATGCATTGGAGACTGCCATGGGCCATCTGACAGCAGCCTCTTGCGATATTGGCTGACTTTATTCCAAACCGCAAAGCATTATCATCATGGATTACCTAATCCAATCAAATAGGCCATTCATAGGTTTCTATCAAGGCAGTAAATTCACAGTAATCCTACAATACTTGGAAGACTCAGGAATTTTGTCTCGGAGCTGTGGCTAAGCCGCTATGACTCTGTGACAGGGAACAACTTCCTGTGACCTTGAGAACATTTATTTTTCTAATCTTTCTGTCGTTTGTCTTCTGGTGTAGTACTTAAGATCCTTAACTCGTGCCTTAACATTCAGACTCAGTCTGTTTACTTGTCCTTCCATAGCTAGCCAAGGGGCCAAACAGAACATTATAATTGAACACAGTTTTGCATAGGCAGCTATGTTTAAATCGTCCTCCATGCAATTTGTATATATATTTCCATACCACTGTGTGAAAGTTCTCGACAGGAATGTAGGAAATTAAGATTTGTGTGATTATTTACAGTAAACTAAGGCCTTAATATTGATACTACCGGTATATATTAGTAGAAAATAAAAATAGAATATAGAAATAGAGACCCATTGGATGTTCAAGTCCAGTTTCTGCCAGAATTGTAGTTTTGTGCAGTTTGCTGTGTGACCCACCATCTAAAAAGCAACGTTCTCCGTAGTGGATTTCAGTTTATGTGGGTGGCAGAGTGGCAGAGCCTGAGTGAGCCCAAAGCAACGTTCTCCGTAGTGGATTTCAGCTTATGTGGGCGGCAGAGTGGCAGAGCCTGAGTGAGCCCAAAGCAACGTTCTCCGTAGTGGATTTCAGTTTATGTGGGTGGCAGAGTGGCTGGCAGTGGGTGGCAGAGTGGCAGAGCATGAGTGAGCCCAAAGCCTCCCTGACTAAACCCACTCTCCAAGCAGACCTCCTCTGGGAAGCCTCCCTGACTAAACCCCACTCTCCAAGCAGACCTCCTCTGGGAAGCCTGCAGCACCCAGGCACATGGATGTCTCCTAATCACCAGCGTTTAGGGCAAAATCGTTTTTGTGAGTGTCATATAAAGATGATGAAAGGGCTCGGTTTTTATCTGTAGTCTTAATTTCCACAGGCTTTAGGCAAACGTGTGAAGGAGAGAGAAGAGTTGTTGCCTGCGTTGTGATTGGCTTGTTTTCCTGCTTAGAACAGCTGTCAGCAGATTTGGTTTTGTGTTTGGGTTATAGAAATGCGATTAAGGCACAGAAACACAAATGTGCACTCAATTAAGCTGCCATGTGTTTACAATGGAACACATGCATGGTAAACAACACCGATATTTGATCAGAACAAAAGAGCTCTGGCATAATGAGAAAGTGTATTTAGTGGAGAAAGAGAGCATGGATTGCACTGGTTTAATTGTTACAATACTTTAGTGCAATAACATTATTATTTATCATTTGTGTTTAGTTAAATGGCTCTGAGTTATTGCAGAGGGACAGCTGATCTGTGATGATAAATGACATTCAAGTGGCCTTTGAAGCATCTCTCAGGCATCCACTACTGGGGGAGAGAAATATTTATTGTCAAGAATGCCATTGTTATGAATTTGATGGCTTGTTGGCGGGTTACTTTGGTTTATGCCTGACCATTTCCAGCTTGATTAAGCCAGACAATTTGGAACTGGATTAAGCCAGACAATTTGGAACTGTTTAGTCATTCCTAACCCATCCCAAGTGAGCTCTAATATCCTAAGCCGCATTGTTATCCCACCAGCTAAAAAAGGGCCTCCTTTAGAAAAAGTGAAAACCTTAATAGGATCAGTCCATTAAAACATGTTTAGGTGTTTGCACACAATCGTACATGCAGACATGCTGAGAATTGTTACTTTACTAGACTGAATTGTTAACTTTGCTGTATAACTAGGCCTCACTAAGACCATGGCAACATTTATGTCCAGGGGAAGTTTTGGAGGTATCTTAGCATCTAACCTCGTGAGAGGCCATGCCAAGTGCCCCCTACCCCTCCCCCTCCTGCCTGCCAACCCCCCCCCCCCCCCCCTCCTCCTTCCATCTTCAGAACAATGTTTTGACTGTACGCCTCCGTTTGGCCGCCCCACCTCCCCGATCCACACTTTCCACAATGTTCAACGTGTCCGTCATGCCGAGTAACCCAGAAGGAGGATTTAGTGTAGGGTTTAATGAGTTTAATCCCATGCTAAACAAGGCCAGAACTGGGGAAGAGGATGGGGGGGGGGTGTAGAAAGGGTAAGGGTGGGGTGGTGGTGGTGGTGAGGGGGGCAGTTAGGTGGCCAGGAATGAGACTTGGAATGTAATATTTCAAGCACGGTGGCAAATTGTCATGGGTTTAGAGGTGTGTGTGTTTGTGGGTGGGGTGGGGGGGGTTCTCTCACGTGTGACACTGTTTACCCATTTAACCCCTTCCCTGCTGCCACCCCACCAGCCTCTCTCTCATCTCCTCTCTTTGCGTTTTCTCTCCATTCCAGGTGGCACCGCATTGCCATCAGTGTGGAGAAGAAGACTGTGACCATCATTGTTGACTGCAAGAAGAAGGTCACCAAGCCCCTGGGCAGGAGCAGCGGTGCTATCGTCAACACCAATGGCATCACTGTCTTTGGAACCAGGATCCTGGATGAGGAAGTGTTTGAGGTAAGGCCATCGGCCCCTGGCTACTCAAAGCAACGTTTTCATGCTAGCTGGAATGCTCAGAAACACGCTTTAATACGTTTCAATACAGAGAGGTTCTTCATTTTGTCATCAACCTGTCTATGTCAGTTCCGAGGACACTTTTTGCATTTTTCCCAGACATCTCAAACATCTCTGTGTAATTGTGCTGTTAGAAGTGCTGAGCTATGAATCTGTGTGGAATTAGTCTATGTCAAGCAGCGGCCTGGTTATTTTGGCATGTGCTGAGCACTCATCAAGGAGAAATGGAGACTAGACCTCTTTTATGGGCGGAGAGATTAGAACAAAGGAGACTCAGTCTGAAAGCATATACTCCCAGAGCTCCCAGTAATTTACAGTTCTAGCAGACTCAGGGGGACTCTATAGGTCCTTCCATACTGTAGCAGTTACTGTTTTTGTTTTTTTTTAAAACGGCAAGTAAACTAGCATGGGGTGGGAGTTTTATTGGCTCATAAATGAAACAAAAAGGGCGGCGTTGAAACGCGAAGGAGCTGAGGAACGTGAGGCAGCAGCAGTGCTTCATCATTCCCAACTGTCAGCAGAAACTTTAGCTGATTTTGGGGCGATGCAGCTTCAGTCGTCAGTCGAAAGCCTTCCCCCGTCCCCGGACTAATATGTCTTGTCAGCAATGAAACGAAACAATTTTTTAAACCACACCTTGACTTCCACAAGGGAGAATTGGAGAGCTTGAAGGGTCAGGGAGGTTTATATTTGCTCTCTAGACATTTACATTTCTGTCAAGAAGAATAGTTTCATGGATGCATCTCTGTTCCCTCGAGCAAGTTATTTTTTGTTTAAAGCACACTGCTGCAATAAAATGCACTTTAGGCCAAGTGGGCTACAGTATGTGGAGGGAAACTTAAGATGGCCTCCCTCCCTTCCACCTCAGTGGGCCAGTGCAGATGAAGGACAGGGGGAGGTGTGTTTGTGAGAAGGAGGGAGGGAGTGATTGAGTTACGGAGTTGAAAGAGGTGGATCTCCTGGCAGGAGAGCCCGGGACGAGACATGCATAGCTCCTGAGAAAGAGGCTTCCAACTGGGACGTCTCCAGCATGTGCTTACCTGTTCAGCCTGATTATAAACATAACCTCATCCTGCTATAATGTAAATACATCAAACAAAAAAAAACTAGTGTTTCCTTTACTCTTTTATGGGTTCTCTGCCAGTGGCTACAGTTCATTGAGAGTTGCGTTAGTAGAAAAATGTCAGCTGTGGAAGGGAAGCGGTTGATATTCTTTATAAAGATGGGCTCTATATTCTCTTTGATGTAGTACGAAGGAATGTCAGATAATGAAAACAGTGTGCTGATGGTGTGCTGGGGGATCAGAGCTATCTTCAGTATGAAGCTACCTGGCTGATGGCTATCCCTGCAGCCCTCCATATGTTTCAAATGGTCTTCTATATGGACTGTGCTTGAACAGAAAAGGAGAAAGAGAGAGAGAGAGAGGGGGGGAGAGGGTGAAGGTGAGTAGAAGAAGGCGAGATATTTGTCTTTTTTTCTAAGGTCGGCCAAGATAGCACAAGGCAGTCCCTGTATGGCTGCTGTTTGCTTTTAAAAAAAGGCCTCAGCTTTCCATCACTTCCTGTCACGAGGGCCTCTTCCCCTTGTAATTAACGCCACTTAAGGCTAGTGGAGACCCTCTTTGCGGCAGGACTGCATTTAGTCAGGGTGCTGCTTCAGGGATGAGAGGTTTATGGACCACCCTTGATTATGGTGAAGAATTAGCCATTGCCCTGGCATATCCATCGGGCTGTTGTTACAGTGACTTTGTCATCATGGCGTTTATAACAGTGTAATAACGCATCAGTTCTTTTGACATAGGAAAGCTGAACTGTCAAAATATTTTGTCAAAAACTCAAGCACAAAGAAATGTGCTCTAGCATTCCCTTGGGACCCAAAAGAGTGTCCCGCCTCTGCCAGATTGAGAAATTAAGGGGAAAAATGTAACAATAAATATGAATGGGAGCTGACAGCATAAACCGCGGGGTCTGTTTCCCATCAGCACGGGCAAGCTCGTGGGACGGCTCTTCTGACGTCTAGCAAGTCCAGGTCAGACTCGCTTTCCAGAGGGTGGAGGTGGGTAGGTGGGGGGTGTTGGGGTGGCAGGGATGGTGCGGTCACTTGCGGCCCATTCCTGCTAATCACCAGAGAAGATGGAAAGGAGCTGGCGTCGAGGTGCTTCGTCCCTGACAGATGTAAGAGTGGCGATGATTATCAATTAGCACTCCTTCGGAACACATCTGTTCTGCATTCTGCGTAGAGGGAAGAAAATGCACAGTGCCATCTGAGAGGGAGGGAGGGAGAGAGAAAGAGAGAGAGAGAAAGAGAGAGAGAGAGAGCACTTCAAACGCCTTGGGGTTTAATTAATGGTAATTACTTTGAGATTTTCACTCATGTCCTCATGTGCCAGTGCCAATAGCTGTTTCTTTCTTTTTGGTGTGTCTGCTCAAGCATTTGTGTTTCTCAACTGGTCTAAACTCATCAGCATTGCTACTGCCTTCCTTTTCCACGATTGTCAGAGAGTTGAATTCTCATGCGTAAAATGCATGAAGTCGTTTGTTCAGTGGCTGACTTTGTTCAGGTCTCACTAGGTGATGTGTATGTGTATTTGCTCTCTGGTGTGTGTGTGTGTGTGTGTGTGTGTGTGTGTGTGTGTGTGTGTGTGTGTGTGTGTGTGTGTGTGTGTTCCCTCTCTTCAGTTTGCAGATGCTCCTAGGGGTTGTAGGGTTGTGGGGGAGGAGGAACAGAACCAGGAGGTCTAAATGACTGATGTAAATAAAGCCAGACAATGACTAATTGTGGTGTGTGAGTGAAATACGAGTGTCAGGGTGAGGGAGAGGCCATCCAGGCCACCGGAGGGTCTGTTTGCCTGCGAAAGAGAAAGTTTGTTTATGGGAAGGGGGGTGGAGTGGGGATATGAGAACCCCGTTATTGGGCCTGTGTAGGTTTGACTGACGGCTGACGTTGCCTTGTCTCAATGGGTTTGTGTCATCACCGTGGTGACGTGGAGGAGTGAGTAGCATTCTGTATGCATGTGTGTATCAGCTTTTGAGGTGTGTGTGTGTGTGTGTGTGTGTGTGTGTGTGTGTGTGTGTGTGCGTGTGTGTTTGGAAGTACATGTTGCTATGTTGAAGGTTTTATATTTGGCACCATGTTCAGCAATCTGACATCTTGTTATTTTCATTTTGTCAAACTTTTAGGGATTGATTTTTTTCCCTTTTTTGAATACCAGTGGCAGGTTTCTGAATCGCAGACAGCTCTTGTCAGGGGGTTGCCAGATGTGAATTAGAGTTGCATACCAAAGCAAGGAGTGGTCTCTAAGGTCCTCTTCGTAGTTCCATTACCCAGTACCCCGTTTTAAAACAAACTGTACAATTTGAAATCTATGTAGTTTTGGATTTTTTTTTTGTTGTTTGTGCTAAGATTGTCAAGCGTAAATGAATTACAGCAACAAAGATTATTTGGACAAATCTCCTATGTAT
>NC_063204.1:5864996-5889996 GCF_017589495.1 Alosa alosa
GCCATGTGAATATATCGTGCCAGTGGTACCCCCCACACACTTCCCTGTGGGTCCCAGGTTGCCCCCAAGTATCTTGTGGTTCCTGGTCGTCTTCCCATCCCACGGAGGGTGGATCTGAGTCCAGAAGACACCAGTGAACATCTGATTGCTTCAAAATATTCACTTTAAGTGCCCTGTCCTTCCCTTCAGAGTTGCCAAACAGCTTAGAAATGTCCCCCAGATGTTCCAAATAATCAAGTGGTTTATGCGGCTCTTCCAACTGCAGAACTCTGTTGTTCTTCAACGGAGGATTTTGCAAAGGCCCTCCTTGTTAGGATTCAAATAAGTTCAGCATGTTGGCTGCTTCTATCCGATATTTTCCAGATATTCCAAGCACCAAACAAAAAAGAACCGCATCTGTGGTGATACCATAGCTTGGCTGATAATTCACCTGAGAAGCCTGTGGGAGACAATTTTCTCTGATTTTCCTGAGCGCCAGATGCAGTGGTTGGAAAAATGTGTGTGCTGGATTGTCTCAGGCTGATGCATTCTGTTGGTGTGGATGTTGCCTGATATACTAGATAGATAGATAGATAGATAGATAGATAGATAGATAGATACTTTATTGATCCCCAGGGGAAATTCAAGAAATTCAAGAAATAGAAAAACTAACAAAACTAAATACTAATTACACTATATAAATTAAATTTAAAAAGTCCAGTGTGCTTGAGGTTGATCAAGCATAAGACGCTTGTAGTGACAGGGCCAGTGTGTCTATGTGTGTTTGTGTGTGTGCACGCATGTGTGTGTGTGTGTGTCGGTCTGTCTGACTTTGCGTGTGTGTACATGTATGGTGTGTTTGCTTGGATGTGTTTATCTCTGAGCATACTTTCAATGGCTTAATAAAACGAGAGAAATTCAAGAGATACTATCAACGTGGGTCCTTGGCTCTGGCTACTGGCTTGGGTTGCTTCCTGTAATGTCTTTGATGATTAATATGACTAAGCATGCCTTTAATGTCTGTTCTCAGAGGGCTCTCATTCCTCATTACCCCACTTGAGAGCGTGCTACTCTGAATCAGCTCACAAATCTCTTTCTCTCTCTCTCTCTGTCTCTCACTCTTTCTCTCTGTCTATCTGTCTCTCCTCCACAGGGCGATATCCAGCAGCTGTTGATCGTCGCTGATCCTAAGGCAGCCTACGACTACTGTGAACACTACAGCCCAGACTGTGAAACACCCCACCGCGACACCCTACAGGCCCAGCAGCCAACAGATGATGAGGTCTGTCACACACACACACACACACACACACACACACACACACACACACACACACACATACACACAGACACACACACATACCCATGCACACACACACACACACACACACACACACACACACACACCCTACTAAAATCTGCTGTGACCCGTAAACAGTCCTCCCTCAGAGGTCAGTATTTCTTTTATTTAGCAAAGGCGGAAAAAAGAATATGTTGGCCATAAACAAACAGGTGGTTTGGAGATTTAATAAGCCCTAGGTGGCCTGTAGAGGATTAATGGGTTATTGTCAGCGGGGCCACGTGGTCTACTTCTTGCTTGTTCCTTCACCGTTTCCTCGAAGCAGTTTTTTTTTTCCCCTGCTCCTGAACAACTTGGATCGCGATGGAATTTCTTAACGTGCCATGACGTCTAGGTGCTCTCCGCAGAAGTCTGGGATTTGTTCCACTTATGGCTCTAGCAGATCCTCCAGTGACACAGAGAAGAAAAAGAACAGTGTTTTACAGGAGCATACATTACAGTAGAAAAACTTCTGGAACATTCGGATAGAACATCATTGGCTTGCGCAGTTGTTGTCTTAACCTATTTTTAGGCCTTTCCACTGGCAATTGAAAGAAAATGATAGGATCGTCTATCCTAGACATACAGTAGTTCAATATGGCGCCAACAAATATAAGCTAAATTAATACAATTAAACATTTTTAAGTCAACTGGTATCTCTTATTAACAGTGATAAAAAAAACAGCCTGTTTCAATAAAAACACAAAACACCCCAGAGTAGGGCATCACTCCCTTACTTGCACAAACATTGACAGCAGCATCTCTGAAGGGCCCCCCTGGTTGGCCCTTTGCCATTCACATCCCCACATGATGCACGATGGAAACAGCACCACATGAGAATATAAGTAAGAACAGAGCCAGCCAGCCTTAAGGCCCTGGAGGCTCGAGGCAGACGCCGGCGTGCCGCTCTCTGCTCTCTCCAGCACCACTAGGGCCCCCCTCCATGAGGTCCCCCCCACGAAGGGCTCATGGAGGGCAGCCAGCTCATCAGCTTGGGAGTGCTCCTGTGAGCCCTACAGCTGTATGGGGGACTAACCCTTCCTCTATCTCTATCTGTTTCCCTGTGCATGTGATGGATGGACTGTTGTGGGCCAGGCTCTGCAACGCCATCCATTTCTTAGCTAATGCACTGGTCCCCAGAAGAGAGATTTAAATAAAATAGTGCAGAGATGGAGAAAAGACAGAAAGAGGTATTTTTATGGATTACTAGTGATTGATGAATAATAATAACTCCTGCCTTCAACATCTGATTCATTCATCAGTCACTTAATGCAACAACATTAAGGCTTTATGCCGTGCTATTAGTGTTGAGTTTTATACCCCTCCTAACTTGATGATAGCATTGTTGGATTTTTCACTTTTCTTTTACTCTAATGACTTAATACAATTTCCATCTTCTTAGAAATAATACCCATTTGTTTAACTGGAATACATTTTGTGGAACAAAACTGAAGTACTACTTTGAAGTCACTTACTGAGCTCAGCTCACTTTAAAATGAAAAAAATACCAGAGGGAAAGAGAAACCACTTGGTAGGACAATACACTTTCCATAAATACAAACCCTCAATCTTGTCAACCTTAGATGTATGACACTGTGTAATTTACACGTGGGGGAATGAAAAAGTTCCATGACGAAAGGTTCCAGACATATGGCATGTGGTATTTTTCTCATGGCTTCCCTGACCTGCTGTGATGTTTTATTAGGGCCTTAACACCCACCTGGGAATACCACCATGCTCTCCACATGGTCTTTTTGACAGTAATTAACCTAACATTTTGGAAATCCCCCACCAGTTTTGATCGTCAAAACTGTCCAAATGTTTCAACACTAATAAAGTTTGGCACATTCAGTGTCATAGTCCTCTGTAATTGCAGTGCCTCTATAAAAGTGTTGTGTTATGCTATGCTTCCTTGAACCCAAAATCCATTACACTGGAGTGGACTGCAATTTTTTCCCTAACATTGCAACATGTCCAACAGTTTACCACAACACTTTTTGGCATTATCAATTAATTTTTGCTCTGTATAGCATCTACTAGTTAACTAAATCAACCAATGTGTAATATGTCTGAAAGACATGCTACATCATTTTTGTGTGAGGCGGCACTATTGTTGTCTAATAGTGCTGCTGTAATGCTAACCTGTCTTTGCTTGCCCTATTTTCCTCTCCCAATTCAGTATGCTACTGGCACAGATTATGGAGATTTGTATGAGTACTATGAAGGAGAAACAGCAAAAGAGACAGATGAATACTCTGAGCCTCAGGTAAATAGATTAATAAAACACTTGATGTGTTTGTCATGTGGTGTCTTGTTGTACGTCATCATGGGTGTCCTTGTCTTCTCCTTCACTGTCAAGCACTGTTTCCATGATTGTCTGTGCTTGTTCCTTTCTGTCTGATATGAATGTAAAGCTCTTTACATGTGTTCCCTTCTTCTAGGCTGAAAAGTACCTGTCTACATGGAACGTACAACTTTCCTTTTAAAAAAAAAAAACCTTTGTCTTGTCTTCATCTTTGTCTATGTGCTTATGTTTTACATGTGTTGTATGTGTTTCCCTGTTGCTCTCTGTCACATCAACCCTATTCCAGAGAAGGAGACGTAGTGCCTTCATGAGGAGGCCGGCAAAGTCCGTCAACCACAAGGCCTATAAGTTCCTGACAGCCAAACAGTCAGCCGCTAAAAAGTTAGCCGCTAAGAAGAAGCGGCATGGCTTCCAGGCCACAGCACCAGTGAAAGCCAAAGCCTATCTAGGGGTAAAAGTGCCTGTAGACCCAGTCAGAACCCATCAAGATATTTCCTCTGTAGCCAAAGGAAAATCTCTGATGCTAGTCTGGATGCTACCTAACTCTCCCTGCCCACCCCCTTTGCTGTCCTCTCTCCCCTAAGGCTCCTCTAGACTGGACAGAGGTTGTCTCGAGGCCCAGTGGATAACACTTGTGATGTGCTCTTCCTGTGTTCACTCTTTTTTACTCTTTCTTTTCTCCTGTCAATGTGACACAACCTCAGCCAAATAATGTTGATGGAGAGTACTATACTGACTCTGACTACGGAACAGTAGATGCTACTCAAACTCAGTCTCCCGTTGCCACAACCGGAGCCAATGAGGTAATTATGTGCATTTTCTCTATCGCTTCATTTGCTTGACAAAGACAGAAACAGATGTGACAAAAAGTGAGGTGCCTCCAAGATAAAAAGGCATAGGTCCGGGAAGACAAATGACAAGGAAGTACATGGTATGAAATGACAAAGACAGAACAATTCAAAGCAATTGCTCTGTTCTTTTTTTTTTTAAAAAACAAGGGGTTATCTCATCAGCAGAACTCTTGAACAGAGGCGGGCATGAAACAACATAAAGCTGAAAGGAACATGCCATGTCTTGAGAGTAGTCAATCCACTCCAGAGGGTGCATGCTGTCCATTGTCAGTCGACGTGTCGCAGAACTTGTTTGATGACTGTTACATTCAGTGGATTGCTATATCATCCGTTTTATAGCTTTTTGTTGTTCGAGTCATTTGTGGTGAAGGCTGCACCATCCAAAATAGTGAAATGATCCAGTGTGTTAATTATCCTAAACTGTTCAAATGAGTCCATAAAGTATTAGAGATGGAAACCTAATAACCCCAAACCAAATGGATTAAGATTAGATTGTTAATTTAATCTGACATTAGGCAGGGTCTGCAGTTGCGAATATTTGTTTTTTGTCTTAGTCTTTTGAAATCTGGTGTGTTAAAGTGTTCTTCGTGAGGCCAAATAAAATGATATATTTCAAAAAGCGTTTTGAAAAAAGCCAATAGCTGTAGCCGTAATGAGAAGCACACAGAGCTAAAGAGGATCAGCACGTCTGTTGATCAGCTTTGTCTCCGTTTTCCTTGCTTGTTTGTAGGAGAAACTCTAGATCCCAGTGAGGAGGGATCTGCTAAACTCAAACAGCTCATAGCATGTCAATCAATCAATCAATCAGATTTATTTATATAGCACGTTTAAACATGACTATGCTGATTGATAAGGGACAGAAAACTGTGAAGTCCCTTTTTAAAAGTCATTGGAAGTGGTGCAGCCTTGGTCATAACTGACATACTCGCATGTCCAACTCAAGCTGGGCAAAGTTCTGTGGAGAAATAGTGAAGCCCTCCCAAAATCCCATCCCAGTCAACAGACAAAGACCCAAGGGCTAATGTTCAAATGTCGCCACATTTACACAATGTTTAATGTGGAACAACCCCACAACCTCCAGTGTGTTACAGCACCACAGCAATTGCACCCCCACACACTATCTCCCAAGCCTGAAGTCTGCCTGTAACTGCATTGACTGGATAGTCCTGGCACAATCTCAGTGCTCCAGGACTAGCATCAATGCAGTGCAGAGCGCCACACTTTTCACAGCCAGAGTTAGCTTAAACTGGTATTAGCCAACATGTGCCACACAGATGCAATGACAAAGAAAAATTCCATTTGGAAAATAGAAAGCAAATGATACGGCCAGTGTCCAGTTTTGGGAATGAAAAGTAAGTGCATCTGTTACAGCTTGAGTTGTCCAGATGAATTTGTGTCATTGCATCTCACAGTGTCAGCACGATCAAAACTTAAACCCCACATTAGCATAAGCAGTCATGGAGTGATAGAATTTCATCCAAACAGCAGATGGACACTGTGCAGTTTTGTTCCCAAATGCAGAGCAAAGATCTATTTAATATCTTAAGACACACAGGACAATTGCCCAAATTTATACCAGCTTGAAATTCTGTAGCCTAGCCTTACCATCTCAGCTCTGCAGTTTGGACTATGGCTGGAGAAGTAGCCGGAGTCATGTTTTAATGAAACATACTTTTAGTGTCATTTCAGACTTACTTCAGCTATTTTGGTCTTTTTTCATCCTCATGCATAATGCTACTCTAATCATGGGTTCACTGCTTCTGAAAAAAGACTGGAATAATTTAAAGTCTGTCATAGACTTGTATTATTTACTTGTACTTTTATATGTAGAATTTGTCATGCTCTTACAAATCAAGGTAACACTTCATGTGGTCTCTCTAAAGTAACAGATGAAAGTGATCAAATTTATGGCTGTAAGTGCAATACAGTTTAGTCAAAAGGCTGAGATATCCCTAAATCTTTAGCTCTAACTGTTAATATGTTGACACGCAGAAATTGATGTAGGCTAAACATATTCAGCATATTCACTCATAACAGAGCTCAATAGCATTTCTCTATTTTGCTCTATTTTGCTACCCTCAGTAAGAGTCAACTTTGACTGATGGACTGAAAACACAGCCCATTGAAATTATGAATGATTTAAAGTGAGAGCAAATGCTATTGTAGCTACTGTTCTGTTTGATAATGCAGGCTACTCAATTCATTACCCATATCATTAAAAGGGACCAGTATGAGGTGTTACCATGTTGCCACTCAGATTTTAACTGTTTATCATGCTGAATTCATGTTGACCTGCTGAGATGTAGGATATGAATACACTAGTCTGTGCCGATAACTGCTTGACTAACATCCATGTTCCCTCCAACCCCATCCCCTCCTTCGCTGCATTTGCTTGGGTAATGTGAGGCTGTGGAAGAGGAAATTGTTGATGACTATGTCCCTGAAACGGCCGAAGCCGCTCCCGAGCCTACCGTTGCCACGGAAGCGGTGCAGCCCGAGGACACAGCGGCGGTGGCCTCCGAAGGAAACGCGTATGACTTTAAGGAGTATGACCTTAAGGAGTATGACGTAAATGAGCTTGGCGGGAGTCACTATGACTACGGGGCGTACGATGATCTGGGTACGGCGGGGCCCGCCCCGACCGCCATGGCATATGACGATGAGTTCGGGCAGGGCAAGCCGGCCGAAACGGACGTCTCGGAGGCCAGCGTAAGTATGGCGCACACCCCCTCCTCCCACCTTGGCCGCAACCTGCCACAACTCCAAACCAGTGTGGCTGCATGAGAAGGGGTATGAATGGTGTGGGGTCATGCGGTGGGTGTTGCGGGGGGGGGGCTGGTGGTGGAGGCTGTGTGTCTCGTCCGCTTTGTAGCTTCTCTATTCCGTGTCAGAACCGAATGTCTAACCTGCACACTGGGTATGTGGTCCACCCGTAAGCCACGGCTTGGCATGGAGTGTCATTTTCACATGTGAGTTTGCGTGTGTGTGTGTGTCTCCTTGGAGCCTGTCATGGAGTCACCTTCCCGCCAGTCCAGGTCCTGAAACACTTTACTTTCACTTCATATCGTGTCTGTCTGTACTCTTCATATGTCTGTCTTCTGGATCTCTTCTCTCAATATACCTCTCTCTCTGACTCTCTCTCACACACACACACACACACACACACACACACACACACACACACACACACACTTTCTCATGCTCTTTCTCTCTTTGATTTATTTCTCATTTCTTCTGTGTTTTTCTGTCACAGCATGTGCTGACGTTTCCATGGTTTCTCTACGGGTCATTTATTTTCATTTTTTCCTCATTTCTTTTTTTTCCTTTTCCTGTTGTCTCTTGTTTGTTTCTCCCAAGCATTGCACACACACACACACACACACACACACACACACACACACACACACACACAGGAGGTAGACGTCATTAACATATCCCATAAGGTCCCCCCTCCTTCAAAATATGACCCTGCACCCCCCACCCCTTGATGACTCTCTTTAGCCCCTTTGGAAAAAAGCTTCCTGTCAGGGGCCTATCAGGATGGGTTGCCCGGGGGTACAGCCGCTACCTCATCACTCAGGCCCCAGCTGTCTGGTCAGCCGTGGCCTTTTACCCTCTGCCCCACATCATCTACCCCTCTTTAACTCGCACCGATCAGACCAGTCACTGGTCACTTATGTCCAGGCCAGACCACAGGACTCCCCACACTACACCAAGGATACATGTCAGGCAGTTCAGATTAGCACAGCAGATGTAGAGTGAATCCTCTGAAGTTTTTGGCTAACGCTGAGAGAGAGAGAGAGAGAGAGAGAGAGAGAGAGAGAGAGAGATGTATGTTTAGTCTCTTCCTGTCCAATGTCTGTTGTGATTTCTTTCTTGTGTAAAGAGATGGATATGGGACAGGAAATCAGACAGTCAGATGCGCTGTGTGTGTGTGCGTGTGTGTGTGTGTGTGTGTTTAAGGCCTAAGGTCTTGTTGTCTTAGGCCAGTGTGTGTGTGCTTACTCTGGCAACCCTTAAGGTCTTGCTGAGATGGCTATGAGAATGTGTGTGTGTGTATGTGTGTGCATACACACACACAAACACACACACACACACACACACACACACACACACACACACACACACACACACACACACACACACACACACTGACACACAAATATTTACACACATGTACACATATTGACTGTAGACACATTGACCCAAACCATTCACAAGCACACACACACACACACAATTGTCATTTTAGTGTGAAATGCGCACAACCCTTATTGCTTATGGAACATTTCCAGCTCTACTCTTACGGACCACAGGCAGAACCTCATGTTGTATACGTTGACATGAGAAATGTCATCCCTCTGTGTCACTCAAGGGAAATAAACACCGAGTCCATAGCAGTAATTCACATCCCCACAAAGATTTGTTAGTCTCCCAGAAGGACAGCAAGCCAGCGATCACTGAAGCTTTTACAACAAGCACAACTGTTGTTATGTCTTTCACACAAAACTGATTCAGTGCTCACTAGCCTAGAGCTGATAGAGAGTTTGTTTAAACCATACCCCATACCCACTGACAACACCCAGTGGCCAGGCTCTATTCCTTGATGCAGCAGAATGGTATCGTTCCTGTCGTTTTCTCTCCCTCTCTTCTCTCCAGTGCACATTGTGTTTGTTTACATTGACTTGTTCCCCTTCTCTGAGGACAACACAGCCTTGCTGTCACAGCATTGGCATCGCTGTCCATCTGAAGCATGTGTGGGTATTGCACCCTGTATCGAGACTAACATGAACAGCATGTGGAATCCTTCCAACTTTCCCTTTGACTGTTTTTCTGTTGTAGAGAATTCTGAAGTAGTTGTGTTTGTGTAACTCTTTTTTCGTTAAGGTATCACAGCATGTGTAAGAATATGATGTATGACCTCATTTTGACAGAAAAATACCATGATCCCAAGCTGATCGGTTTCTGTAATATCAATGCCCCTTCATTCAGTAATGAACATATTGTAATGAAAAGGAAAAACAAAACTGGCAAGTTTGTTTGGCCACTGCATCATGTCATCTTCTTACACAAACGTAGATCATCAATAATATTGATTAGCAGTGCATCCTATTGCTAGATTTGTTACCTTTTCATGGACTGAGTTGAAGGTGAACTGGGTTGAGGCTTATCCTCCACCCGCTCTTGTCTCTAGGTTGATGGTGAAGCCGGCTACCTGGGACAGAAGGGAGAGAAGGGAGAGCCTGCAGTCATCGAGCCCGTAAGTGTTACTAATGTTACCTCAGAAACCTCATAGCCACCAGAATGGGAAAGGAAGGGAAATGAGCATTTAATGACTTCAGAAATAGCCACACATACTCAGGCGGTATGCTATTTACCCAGATCTGTTTAGATATAGTCCTGAAAGAGATATACTTAGACAAAGCCATTATACAGTAGTTATAATTAGTGTATTATGTTGTAGTACTGTACTCTAGTACTGTTTCTTGTTTTTGCTAATCACACCTTCTCTATCAATCACAGGGAATGCTCATTGAGGGACCCCCTGGACCTCCCGGCCCATCTGTAAGTGGAATTTTCTAGAAATGTCTTCTAACAAATATAACATTTGTCATGTAGCATAAGCGAAGAAAGATATAGTAAGTGTGCCTCGAGCCACAGGAATGTTTAGAGTGTCTGCGGTGTGATTGCTCACAGTGCGTCTCTGTCATCTTTAGGGTCTCCCCGGCCCATCGGGTCTGCAAGGTCCTCCCGGCCCATCTGGAGATCCTGGTGACAGGGTGAGTGTCTATTCCTGTTCCTGAGCACATGGCTCCTACAGAGGAACATGACCTCTGACCTCCACTGAGACAGACAGAGCGAGAGAGAGAGAGAGAGAGAGGCAAAGTAGAGGAATGGGGGAGGGAAGAGCAAAAGAAAGCACCTCGGCCCCCTCCAGACCACTTCTGTCATGGTGCGTCTGAAGCAGTGATTCTGGCTGGGAGGTTGTTGAACGCGTATGATGTGGAATTTCCCCTGGGTACCCCCTCATTCAGCCGTTCCTGACCTGAACGCGACATGGAGCCTTTGAAATGCTGGGAGTAAAGCCTCTGTATTTTTGTTTTTCTGGAAAGATTCTGGCTTTTATGTACACTTCAAAAATGTGTCGATCTGAAATAGAATCAGGGCACATTGACATCATTGCCTTGATTCATCGTCTTTAAACATCATCTTCAAGTCCACAAGCCCACAAAAAAGTTCATTGTTCCAACTCCCAAGTGTCCTCGATCCCCTCCATTTCTTCCATCTTTCTGCAAGACCACACAGGAATGGAAAAAGGTTAACCACCCCACCCCCACCCACCTCTTTTTGCATTATGCAAATCCTAATTAGTAATGGCTGGAAGCGTGGTTGAGGTACAGTTGAGGAGAGGACAAAGGAACAATGGGCCTTGCTGTTGTTTATGGTTCCGCTAAGAAGACTTTAGGAAATGCCAGGGATGTCATAAAGGAAGACAGCATCCAGCTGCATCAAGAGCAGAGGAGAGCAACAGAGGAGTGGATGAAAGAATTGCCCTGGGATATGAGTGTGTGTGTGTGGGGTATGTGTGTCTCTGTGTGTGTGTGTGTGTGTGTGTGTGTGTGTGTGTGTGTGTGTGTGTGTGTGTGTGTGTGTAGGTGTGTGTGTGTGTGTGTGTGTGGTGGGGGTATGTGTGTCTCTGTGTGTATGTGTGTTTGTGTGTGTTTGTGTGTTTGTGTGTGTGTGTGGGGGGGGGGGGGGCAAAGGCTGCTAGAAAATGTTGTTTTCATTAGTGCAATCATGGCTTCCTCTGGATGGAACCTTAATGTTGTTCAAATGGTTTCCTCTGCCATTTTACAATCGCAGCAAAGTGGGCGAGTGGAGAGGGGTCTTTATTGGTCCAGGCCTCGGGGATGTGTACAATTGCTCTGGTGGTGAGGGAATAAAAAAGCACTTCCCATAGACTGAGCAGAATGTACTGTACAGTATCCCTCCACTGCAAGAGGAAGTGAAAGCTACATTGGAGAGGTGTTGCATGAACTACTCGGAAAACGCAGCTGGATTTGAATTGTTTCTTTTTTTTTTAAATGCATCTTGAATAGAAGTTGAACACTTCAGTGAAGGAGCTAAACTTTCCCACATTAGTTTAGAAACAGGAAAAGCAGCAATTGCGTGCATGTGTGTGTGTGTGTGTGTGAGAGAGAGAGAGAGAGAGAGAGAGAGAGAGAGAGAGAGAGAGAGAGAGAGAGATCGATATCATCCGGTCGCTCACACAGAATTGCATTATAAGCGTTTGTTTTCCTAAACAATGTGTGCTGGAATGGCTAGATAGCAGCCTTTTCACCCAGCTCCCAAACACCACAATAAGAAACCGCTGCAGCCAACACCCGGTCCTCATTTACTATTTGATTTGGTCCTGTGGCAGGCCATGTGCTGCTCTCATGTAATCTAATCACACCTAACCAAGCGGCTCTCCACAAACACAAAGCGTGCATGGACGTGTTGTGATCATCTGTCTTTGGGCTCTGTCAAACATGTGTCCCTAATGGCACTGCGCCTGTCTCTGCGGTGTCTCCGGCATCTGACTCCCGGCGCGACCTGACTCGGGGAAGCACATGGAAGCCATTCAACCGAGACAACAGACTTTTGAAAGAGGCATGAGAGAAACGGCCAAAGCCAGCCAGATTCGAATCAGAGCTGAATTTCTCGACACCCAAACGCCACAGAGAGCTGCAGAGGTTCTATCACGCCCCCAAAGTTTGATCAAAAATGCTTGTGATTTCTCCAGATGTGTGTCAACACACACTGTTCCAGGTTGACATACACCATTAGTGCACAATTAGAGTCAGCAGTCAGTGAGCACATGAATGTGGCCCAGGGATAATACTGTGTTTCCCTTGGAGTGTGCACAATCGATTGCTCAGCATCACTGAAAAACATTGAGATCAGAGAGAGAGAGAGTGTGTGTGTGTGTGTGTGTGTGTGTGTGTGTGTGTGTGTGTGTGTGTGTATGTGTGTGTGTGTGTGTGTGTGTGTGTGTGTGTGTGTGTGTGTTTTTGTGTGTTTGTGTGTGTGTATGTGTGTGTGTGTGTGTGTGTGTGTGTGTGTGTGTGTGTGTGTGTGTGTGTGTGTGTGTGTGTGTTAGGTTGATGTTAGTTTTGGACGAGGGCGGAGTGTAGCGCCCTGTTTGGATATCGTTCTGTTTAGGGTGTGTGTGCAGCATGCAAATGATGCGAACAGTCAACACACCCCACAGTCACGCGCTGAAAAAAGACATTCTTGGTTTTGCCGACGAAGGAGGAAAAAAATTGATGGAGTGATGGAATGCACAGAAGTGCGAGACTAATAGCAAGAGTGAAGGATAGCGTGTGTGTGAGTGGGAGAGTGTGTGTGTGTGTGTGTGTGTGTGTGTCTGTGTGTGTGTAAGTGTGTAAGTGAGCGTGTGAGAGTGTGTGTGTGTGTGTGTGTGTGTGTGTGTCTGTGTGTGTGTAAGTGAGCGTGTGAGAGTGTGTGTGTGTGTGTGTGTGTGTGTGTGTGTGTGTAAGTGAGTGTGTAAGTGTGTGTGTGTGAGTGTGTGTGTGTGTGTGTGTGTGTCTGTGTGTGTGTAAGTGTGTGTGTGTGTGTGTGTGTGTGTGTGTGTGTGTGTGTGTGTGTGTGTGTGTGTGTGTGTGTGTGTGTGTGTGTGTGTGTGTGTGTGTGTGTGTGTGTGTGTGTGTGTGTAAGTAAGTGAGTGTGTGTAAGTAATTGAGTGTGTGAGAGAGTGAGTGGGGTGAGTAAGTATATTTCCATGGAACTCTGTCCTCCTCATCCTCCCAGCCCTCCCCTGCCCTTCAGTGCAACACACAAAGGCCCATCTGATGCATCAGTGCTTCCTGGTGGCTCCGACCCAATGACCCGACCTCACACAATCCCACAATGATTCCCAGCAGTGATGAGTTGCATCATCCCACAGTCATCCTCAAGGTTGGCGGATCCAGAGTCTGGCGGTTTTAAGTCCGCCCCTGTCCAAAGACATCGGAGAATATTAAAGAGTTCTTCAGGTGCCCATGTGCAGAATCCATTTCCTCTCGGTGTCCCCGATCATAACAAACTGCCCAGGGTTTAAGAAACAGCAGGACCAGGGCTGGAGAGCCCCTTGGTGTTTCACACAGGGAGGAAACGGCTCACGTGAGGCAGACTAGAAAAACAGATGGGCACTCGGCGTCTCATAAGAGAGAGTAGTATGGAAATGTAATTACATGTCTGAAGCGTGGGCTCTATGTTTCCAACATGGAAATGGGGAGAGAGGCCCACTGACCCAAAGCTGTGGGTTTAAGTCTGGGTGATGGGAGTTTTTCCAATGCTCCATCTGTCACTATCTCTCTCTCTCTCTCTCTCTCTCTCTCTCTCTCTCTTTCTATTTCAGGTCAACCCATGTATTTTGTGTACTGTTTCATGGGAATTCCAAATACTTGCCTGGGTCCTGTCTAAAAGAACTTATTAATGTGTCTATGTTTCTCTCTCTCTCTCTCTCTCTCTCCCTCTCTCCCTCTCCCCCTCTTCCAGGGTCCCTCTGGGCGTGCTGGTCTCCCAGGTGCTGACGGTATGGCAGGACCCCCTGGTACCATGCTGATGCTGCCAGTAAGAGTGTGACCTACAAGCATTCCGCTATTTCAAGGAAAAACAACAATAGTTAATACTCAGTTTAGACAGATCTCATTTAGACATCAGCTATGTCTCATATGTGAAGACTCACAGTTCTGACATGGATTTCTGCTGTTAATACACTGTGTTTATGTGAGTGCAAAAGTGACTTCACAGCTCAGGCAGGATTTGGTCCAAATGTGCAGTTTAATTATGTTAATAATACTTAGGAAATTACCATGAAATGAGTTAATGACTATTCCAAATGGATTTGAACCCCATTAGCACTGAGTTACTCTACTAAAGGATTTCATTAGTGCAATCACTATAATGAAATTTTCCTTAATAAATCTGTCCTAATACAAACTATGCAGAAGGCTTTAGTTTTGTGCCAGTGTAAAGACATTGTCACCAAATTGCCACATCAACTCCACAGGACCTAACCCCTTCTTGTGTGCTTGTCTTTAGTTCCGCTTTGGAGGCGATGCCCAGAAGGGCCCAGTGGTGTCTGCCCAGGAGGCCCAGGCTCAGGCCATCCTCTCCCAGGCTCGGGTGAGTGAGCAGGGCAGTGGCCTGGAAAAAACTCACGCCCAAACAAGACCTCCACTGCTCCACCCTCGGGTGGTGGTGGTGTGTGTGTGTGTGTGTGTGTGTGTGTCAGGGCTACTTTTAACAGTCTTTTTAAAAAAGTGTGGATAGGTGGGTCTGATGGTTTAGTTTTCAGGTAGTTTGCCCTTGCCTATTTATGTTATTTTTTAAATTATTTATTTTGTGCTCAAATGAGTGGGTCAGAGACAGGCCTGGGAAAAGTGTAGAGTGCAGCCTGTTTAGACAGATGCGGCAAGGACTGTTAAAAATACCAAAGTGATGTCCTTTAGCCTGCGGGTGGGCCAGCCCAACAGGTGTAGAGGGAGGCTCCGGGGCTCAACCTTGAGTGGAGGGGTGTGGGCACTGACCACGAGTCATCAGGTTTCACGAGCAGCCAGGTCACTTGACCACAGCAAAGCCAGACCTACTGCAGCATAGCAGGCTACAAGGAAGTCCAAGCTGACGACATAGTAAAGCTACTAATATCACCGTTTAAACAAGAGCAGTTTTGGATGACAGCATTATTTCCACTTCAAGTGCTCATTGAGCTGAGTGAGCTCATTAAACTCAAAGTCAAGTCAGTGAGCTCAAAGTCACCAGACACTATCATTAATAGAACAATGAAGAGCAAGATCAGTTTAATTAACTATTGTGTAGGCACTGATATCATAAAATAATTAAAGTTTACTATTCTAGTGGATAAACACATTATGGTGATGTGGTATGTGGTACATTCTAACACACTGGGTTAAAAACATGTAAACAAAGAGACATATTAAGACACTGCTGTTGTGTTACATGGTTGAAAAGAACTAGCACCAAAGCCAAGGCAGATGTAGAGTCAAAGCAAACAGTATGTGGTGTAAAGGTAGTGATATCACCCAGCATTCCAGAATTATCACCAGCATTTATGTCCAGCATTCTGTGTCATCTTAATGGATGTCTATATGTGTGTGTGTGTGTGTGATGACCTTTCACAGCTCGCTATGAGAGGTCCCCCAGGTCCCATGGGTCTTACTGGACGCTCCGGCCCTGTGGTAAGTCCTCTCAACCCCAGCTACTAGAAAAACAACACACATGTCTGGTGAAAATATCCCCACCCCCCTTCACACACACACACACACACACACACACACACACACACACACACACACACACACACACACACACACACACACACACACACACACACACACACACACACACACACACACACACACACACACACACACACACATGCTGCTGCTGCTTCTGCGAGGCACAGCTCATTAACATTCCTTCAGGAGAAATACGGTGTGTGTGCTGCTCGCGACGCACCTGGATCTCCACGGTGCTCTATGAGACGCGCGCGCGTCAGACGGCCTAATCTTCAGAGCCGCAGCGCTGCTGAGTCAGACCCAGCGAGGATGCCAGCCTTAGCAACAGTCTGGCCAGTCAGCTGGGCCTTCTCTCCTTTAGTCAACAAATCTCCTTTATTCTTCTCTCACTCTCTCTGCTCTCTCTCTCTCTCTCTCTCTCTCTCTCTCTCTCTTCCTCCTCTGTTCTCTGTAGCATTCTTGTGATATTTGAAAGTATAGATTGACGTGATTTCTCACTTGAAGCATTTCCTAGAAGTCAAGGCAGCCAGGCCAGGCCAGGCGTAATGACTACCCTATCTGCCTGATCTATCTGCCCCTTGAGCTGCCAAGAGCTGCCCCTCTCTGTCAGCTGGCTTTTTTTCCTGCTGTCTGGGGCTTGTCGACACACGATTGTCTATTTAACTGGAAGCAATCCCACTACAGGCAGAGCAGCAAGGATTATCCTGCAAGTTGTACATTTTATGATCATGCACCCGAGTAACAAGGAGGAAAATGCCTTAAAATGAGCCCTCTGGACTAAAATATAGATCTATGGATGAAAGAAAATCTGAAGAAGATAAGAATGTAACTGTAGCAGCTCTTTGCCTGCTAGGGGTGCATTTTTGTGTGCATTTAACTACCCTAAGTGTTCTTTATGGAAGGGATAAAGTACAAACTAGGCATTCTCCTGCCTCCAGTATGTCTAATTCGTACCATTTGTGCATTGGAGATGCATGTCAGTAATTGCTAAATAACTAGCTGCTAGTCCCTTTAAGTATAATTCAAAGGGCACATGGATTAGACACTTCACATCATTCGGCTGGCTTTTTTTAAACCCCGCCATTCCATGGTACAATTTTAAACTTAAATGCACTTTCAGCCAAACACTCAATTAAGTTATCTGGCTTTGAACGCATCATTTACTGAGTGCATAGTTGCAAGTCAAGTCACACCACCTTCTCTCTCTCTCTCTCTCTCTCTCTCTCTCTCTCTCTCTGTCTCTCTCTCTTTCTCTCCCCTTCTCTTTTGCTCTCTCTTCCTGTCTTTCTCACCCTCCCTTCTCCCACTTTCTTGGCTACTCTTTCTTCTCTTTTTTTCCCCCTTTTATTTCTCCTCTTCCCATAGTTTAGCAGCTGTTTAACATCGCCATCTGCTGTCTGCTTCGATGCATCACACGTGATTGTCCGAATGTTACTCCTACTCTCTCTGAGATCGTGACTTAACGGTGGCTCTCCTTTATCTCTCCTTTCCTCTCAGGGCCTTCCTGGAGCTCCTGGACTTAAAGGAGAGTCTGGAGACCCAGGCCCTCAAGTAAGAGACTCCACAGCTCCCTCTAGCACACAATGCGAGCATGTGCAGGACTTCTCTTCTGCCCCGTGAACAGTGTCTCATCTGTCTGTCTGTCTCTCTGTACACACACAGGGTCCGCGTGGTATCCAAGGCACCAGTGGTCCTATGGGGAAACCTGGCAAAAGGGTGAGTGGTCTCTGCTGCACCTCAGTGTGTGTGTGTGTGTGTGTGTGTGTGTGTGTGTGTGTGTGTGTGTGTGTGTGTGTGTGTGTGTGTGAGAGCGTGTATATGTGTGTATGTGAATGCTTGTGTGTGTGTGTGTGAGAGAGAGAGTGTGTATATGTGTGTTGTGTGTGTGTGTGTGTGTTTGTGTGCGTGTGTGTGTGTGTGTGTGTGTGTGTGTGTGTGTGTGTGTGTGTGTGTGTGTGTGTGTGTGTGTGTGTGTATGTATGTGTGAGAGCGTTTATATGTGTGTATGTGTGTGCGTGTGTGTGTGTGTATGTGAGTCTGTGTTTGTGTGTGTGTGTGTGTGTGTGTATGTGTGTGTGTGTGTATATATATAGTATATAAGTATATACTTTTTTGATCCCGTGAGGGAAATTTGGTCTCTGCATTTAATCCAATCGGTGAATTAGTGAAACACACTCAGCACACAGTGAACACAGTGAGGTGAAGCACACACTAATCCCGGCGCAGTGAGCTGCCAACGGCGGTGCTCGGGGAGCAGTGAGGGGTTAGGTGCCTTGCTCAAGTGTGTGTGTGTGTGTGTGTGTGTGTGTGTGTGTGTGTGTGTGTGTGTGTGTGTGTGTGTGTGTGTGCGTGTGTATCCTTGTGTGTGTGATTCCAAAGGGATGGAGGTAAGCTCATCCACTTGGACTGAGATGATGGAGGAGGCTCAAAACAGAAAGCAGCTCCGAGGCATGCAAATGTAACAGCAGTGGTTTGAGTCAGAAAAGACAACAACAACGAAGTCCACTCTCTGTGTTAGAACTCCAGAATCAGACAAAATCCTTCAAATGACTCCAGAAAGCTATCAGTGCTTGAAAGGCCAGGGACAAATGCCAATATCCTATTCTCCACCATTTGCAACCAATCAGTGGGTTTTGTCATCCCAGTTTCTACGAAGGACAAATCAAGCACAGATTTTAGATGTTCCTAATCCAACCCCTCGTTATGATCAGCTGACTCCTAGCTGTTTAATTGTTGGGTTCTTAAATAAGCAGTATGTAAAAACATAATTTTAAGCTTACAATAATTCTGTAATTCTCAAAGCCTGACAAATATGACATTTTATGGAATTTTCCAAAGGAATATTCCTTTGCATTTTTGTTTCAGACATTACATCTTATTTGCTTACATTTCACTAGAAGGGAGGGAGACATCTGAAACAGAACCATGATGCATGAAATGGACAGAAATAATGTTTTACAAAATGACCATGTCCCCGTCTCTTCGGAGCTGCAACCATAGAACAGAAACATTTCTGGACAACGCTGACTACACATTGACCCTCTCTCCGGTGTTTTGGGTTGCGGTTGGTTCTGCAGGAGTGTGGACTCAAGCTTTTGTTTGTCTGTTTTAGGGTCGCGCTGGAGCCGATGGTGCCAGAGGTATGCCCGGAGAGTCAGGTTCCAAGGTGAGAGGCCCAACACCCACTGGGAACAACTACAAAGAAACTCTTGTTTTTTTTCCCCTTCCTTTTGTAGACCTCTACATGCCATTCGAAATCATCCCACATCACATCATTTTAATGTAATGCACGTACACATATAATAAGTATCTGACTGCACCAAACTGGCCTCTCTTACCATCACTTGGTGTCTCTCCTGAAAAAGCCACATACAGTAACATCATCCTGCATTACACAGTATAAGTATGTGGTATAAGTGTGTGATTACAACGGACTGGCTTGTGTAACCGTCGTTGTTTTTTTGTGTCTCTCCTGCAGGGTGACCGTGGCTTTGATGGACTCCCCGGCCTACCAGGAGAGAAGGGACACAGGGTGAGTGAAGAAGACTGACCGCTTCCAAACTGCACAGCTGCACTGATAGACAGATAGCGTCCACTGGCCAGACTCTGAGACAGAGACCTGGTGAGATTGGAGGGAGGAGAGGGCAGGTGCTCACTTTGAATTCAGTGCAGTTGGACGTTTGGACGTGGGAAGTGCTCGTAAGTGATCACAAACTCTTGGACAGAACCAGGCATTTAGCGTAGCCGCTGGGAAACAGAGAGGCACAGAGAGGAAGAGAGATAATAATAATAATAATCATCTTGACATCAATCCCCCCCTTTTCTCTCCCCCTTCCTCATTCTCTGTCTTTCCCCTTCTTTCTCTGTTAAACTCTTTTATCCAACTCTCCCTCTCTAAAAAAACTCTATCTCTCTCTCCTCTGTTTTTCTCTATCTATACCTCCCTCTTTGCTCTGTCTCTTTCTCTTAATAATGCTTTAATGAGATTTAGATCTCAGGTATTTGTTGTCTGTGTCCCCATAGGTTCATAACCAAATCAACATTGGGGCTTCTGTAAAGTTGCACCATGCTGTATGTTGTCAAAACAGCGAGCTTTGCTGTCCATTGTGATGGCATTGCTGAGAAATGACTGTAAGACATAAAGAGGTCTATTAAAAGGGCTTTCAGAGCTGCTTCAGCAAACAATGGAGTATTATGCCTTTAGGGAGTGAGTGAGCGAGAACAAGGCTTTTATGGGCTAATGCTCCAAACACTTTTGGCCGAATCTGCCTAAAACAAAATGTGAGAGTGATTAGATTTTGAACTGGCATCGGATTCTGAAAGTATGATTGCTCCTCTCCTGCTTTAGCTCTTTCTGCCTTTCTTCTTTTCTTTCTCTCTCTCTCCCTCTGACTCTCTCTCTCTCCTTCTGACACACTCTCTCTTTCTCTAGGTCTCTCTCTCTATCTATCAATCTATCTCTCTATCTCTCTCTCGCTCTCTCGCTCTCTCGCTCTCTTTTCCCCACTTATGAACCCACTGACCCTTGGTATGAGATAATCCCCACAGTTCGTTGAGTGAAATTAGGGAATTAGGTCTGGAATTAATTGATCAGATTAAGCCCCAAATGATTACATTAGAAAGGAAATGGAATTATGTTCTGTTATGTTTGTGAGGAGTTCATTACTAAACACAAACTAAACACATAACTGACATGTTTGTACTGAGGTTACTGTAAAGGATGTCAGTCTGTATAGGCCTTCTGCTACTAACCCCTTGTTCCTATGCCAACTCCAAAGGTCCTTCATTATATTGATGACCTCTTAAAGGTTTAGTGACTTCTGAGGAGTTGCTGTTAATCAAGGCCTGGTGGTCAATAGCTCATTGCAGAAACTACTCTGTGTCTGTTGTGTTGGGTGCTAGGACGAAAATCATTATCGATCTGTTGGGAATAGCTGAAACCTGTGACCAAATGTGCAGGGAGGGAAAGAGATAGAGCAAAGGTGTGTGTGTGTGTGTGTGTGTGTGTTTGTGTGTGTTTGTGAAAGGTGAGAGTTTTGGCTTTTAAAACTACTTCAGTGAACCATCATATGGTTCAAGCACTCCCCCCCAAAAAATAACACAGCACACCAGGGAAAGAGAGAGAGAGAGAGAGAGAACGAAAGACAGGAAGTGAGGACTAGATCACAGACAGGTCATTTGCAGACTCTCTTCTCCATGGTGGGCCTCCTGATCCCATGTTGGTAATTACAGGACAGGAACACCAGTTACGTATAAACAGAGATTATAGATATTATATATAGACCACCAATGATAATAATACTCATCTATTAATCCGCCCTGTTTAACCTCAGCATCTCTCTCTCTCTCTCTCTCTCTTTTTTTTGATTTTTATTCGTCTTTCTCTGACAGGGAGAGTTTGGACCTCCTGGACCTCCCGGAGCTCCTGGAGAGGACGGACAGAGGGTGAGTTTGTCCAAAAAACAAAGACAAAAACAAAGTAATTTCCAGAATTCTGGTCTCAGTGTTTGCAGTTCAAAAGACTGATGTGTTTTTTATTTTTTCATCTTCAGGGAGAGGATGGAGAAATTGGGCCAAGAGGGTTGGCTGGCGAGGCCGTAAGTATCAGTTCTCTCAAAGTATCGGCTAAAGAACTTTGTTGTGATGTGGTCAGACTTCCACTAGATGGCAGTGTTGTCTAATTCTCAAAATCCAATAAGGTGCAACAGACACCATTGTTATTTGACTAAATGACTTTAAGTTTTTGTGTTGTTGTTTGTATTAATTTGAACTTGGACTCCTAATTAATTCCACTTTCATTTAGGGCCCACGAGGTCTTCTTGGACCAAGAGGTCCACCAGGACCACCTGGGCAACCCGTGAGTACTTTTTGGTTCTATTTTAGCCACATCTGCATACATCAACTATAATGGACTTCACCACATGATTATAGCCTAGACCCTAACCATGCATCTTGTGTGTCCATAGGGTGTTGCTGGTGTTGATGGTCCACAGGGTTCTAAAGGAAACATGGTAAGGACACATGAAAACCTCCTGCTGTTCTTTAGCCATTCTTAGTTGATATTTTGCAGACTTCAGCAACATGTTTCTATACATTTCTATCATTCTATCATACTTCTACAACCCATGTGCTTTGTTTCCCTTTGCTCTGATATTTTGAAAAGCTCATAGTTTTGAGTGTCAGGCATCATCTGTGTCTCTGAGTGTAACTCCATCTGCACCCGTAACTTGATGGAGCCCTGTTCATTTCAAGATGGCCTCCCACTTAGCATAAGCAACCACTGAAGAGACTCCACCCCCTAACGTCATGTTCTAAATCTGTTAGGAGTTGTACAGTAGGCTAGCTACATCGCCACACTGCAAGCCACATCCTCAGTCACATGCATAGCGTTAGTACTGTCATGTAAACACAGTATGTGAATACTATTGAGATAGCCCAGTCTGAAGTTGTCTCATGGGTTATCCTAGACTTTTAAATGAATGTTTATAATATAAACAATGTCTTCTTTAAACAGAAGTGCAAGCACACTACCATGACATTACATTACATGGTATTTAAGCCTGATAGATGATCTCAGTAATATAAACCCTCTGGTTTCAGTTGCTATACACAGACATGTCGACCTTCACCTTTATGAAAAAAAAATCAAGTTTGTCACGAAACCTGACCACTTAAGACAAAGCTGAGAACCACTTGAAATGACTACTCTTTAATGGTCTGCCATTAAACAGACATAACATGTATATAGCTGAGTCTGGGTTAACATGGGCTATATATAGACCAAGACCAGGAGAGAGGAGGGAGGCACTGGGGGGGTGATGCTGGAACTGACACATCCCTGACTTGTTTGTCTGCACCCACTTAAGGGCCCTCAAGGAGAACCAGGACCTCCGGGACAGCAGGGCATCCCTGGAACCCAAGTGAGTACATCTCCCCAACGGCAGACTCTCCCAACCTAAACAAAACAAGCCCGCAAATGAGTTCATTCCTCTGAAAGAACTTATGGCCCATACTTTCCTGTTGAAAGGAATATTTTCCTGTTGCCTATTAGTTGGCTTTATGAATTGCAGCATGTTTAATTTTAACCACAGTTAAATATTCATGATGTTTATTCATTTGTATGCGTAAATAATTTGCCCAGTGTTGCATCGGTGCATACTGTGAATGATTGAGAGCACCGCTGATTGGTGTGCTGGAGGCTCTCCACTTCCTGGAGAAGTATTATCCCCTTCCCCTCTCCACCCACACCCCCACCCCCACCCCCACCCCCACCCCCTCTATCCCCTGAGGCGCGGAGGGCAGCGAATAAAAAAGTACTGCAGGAATATTTCCCAAAGTTTGTATTGGGTTTGGAGGGGAACGCGGGGCCTGAAAGCATCTCATTCATGTAGCATTCCAGCAGCGGGAGATACACCTGCAAAGGGGAAGGGGGCTGGGCTCAGGTTTCTGTGTGTGTGTGTGTGTGTGTGTGTGTGTGTGTGTGTGTGTGTGTGTGTGTGTGTGTGTGTGTGTGTGTGTGTGTGGCAGGGCTGAGCTGACCATTGACCCGCACAAGCACAAATTCACACAGATATTGTACACACACACTCACTCACACCAATACAGACATACTCTCTCACACACACATACTTACATAGACAGACACATATACTCTGTCACGAGAACATACTGTATACAACCAAACTCACAGACACCACACATGTCAGAAGCACTACCACATGTGTTCACATTCAAACACACACACACACACACACACACACACACACACACACACACACACACACACACACACACACACACACACACACACTACCATTATTTGCCCTAGTTAGCCTAAGACCTTAGTCTGGCTAGCACATGCCTCAAAACCGCACCCTTCCTTCCTCTACCCCCCCCCCACACACACACACACACACCTCCCTCCCCAGCACACCTCACTGTGGCTGGTCGCTACCATGGTAACCCAACCCCATGTGTGTGTGTTTTTTTCCTCTGTCTCTCAGGGTCTTCCAGGACCACAGGGCCCCATCGGACCACCTGGAGAAAAAGTGAGTTGTGCCGCTTTTTTAAAATTCTTTTTCTCCTCTGGGTATTTACACCCTCGAGTCAGTCTCTGTCCATGGCAGTTTGGAGTTTAGAGTTTAGCCAACTCAAAGCAGAGAGAGTCAGTGGGATGTTTATATGAGAGAGTTGAAGGAGTGTGTGTGTGTGTGTGTGTGTGTGTGTGTGTGTGTGTCTGTAAAGATATAGAGGAAAAGAGAGCAGTCGGCTAATGTAATATAAACAGAAGCATGCAACTTAAAATGAGAAGACATCTCACAAATATAGCACACTCTTTCCTCCCTCTCTCTCTCTCTCTCTCTCTCTCTCACTCTATCACACACACACACACACACACACACACACACACACACACACACACACACACACACACATACACTCAATGAGAAACCCTTGACATGCTCCTAGACCTTGCAGATCTCTTGCATCAGAGCCTTATTTATGTATTTCAGAGGGGATCTGACCCTGCTGACTCTTAACACTGTTTTCCTCCCTAGCGTTGTGTTGTTTCCTTTTTTTCCCTTTTGCTGTGTTTCAACGGTCGTTTGTTTCCTTTGGCGTGACCCACCACCTGAGCTGTCTGTCTCATCTCCTCCTCTCCCTCTCCCTCTCCCTCTTCCTCCTCTCTCTGTGTGCAGGGCCCATCGGGTCGCTCTGGCCTGCCTGGTTTGCCTGGTTCTGATGGACCCCCGGTGAGTGGACCCCTCCACCCTCTCGCACTCCACTTTGAAACTCACGTCCACCCCCTACATCCACCCTCGCAGGCTCCATATATTCAAATTCATGCCTACCCACAATCACCTCGAATGCACCAAAGACACTCTCAACTCCCAAACCGGAACAATTCCCTGCATAGTCTCTACACAAAGGTTTCATTAGAGGGCCATAATGTAGACTGAATTGGTTGTGAGAGTACGTTCCCAGGAGGTCATGGCGCCCACAGACATATTTTGTGTCCTTTTATTGTCTGAACACGAAAATGTTCCTTTTTCCCCCCTTGAAAATGTCGTCTCCTCCTCTGCCCTTTTTCCTGTACTATATGTGGACTGGACACACAACCCATCCCAGCACTCAAAGCCAAGCAGCAGCAGCAGCAGCAGCACTTTGCACCAGAATTGTGCATTGCTGTTTCTTAGGGCACCTCTGTGTGCAACTGTGT